>NC_079161.1:61598775-61910376 GCF_947563725.1 Argiope bruennichi
GGTATCAATAAATGCTTGGAGCAACAAAGCTCATTCTTCCAAAAGCGCGGCTTTTAACTCTTGGAAGGTATTAGGAGAGGGGTTACGCTGTGCAATGGCTCTTCCGAGACCATCCCAAACATGTTCAATAGGATTGTGATCCGGAGTCCTCGAGGGCCAGTCCATACGTCGAATATCCTCTTACTCAAGAAAATTCAACGATTTGGGCTCTACTTGGAAGCGCGTTTTCATCCATAAACATGAAGTCTGGGCCAAACGCACCCCGGAACAACCTCACATAGGCTTCAAGGATGTCATCCCTATAGCGATGTGCATTGACAGCACCCGCATCGAAGACGTGCAGTGGTATACGACTGCCCAACATTATGCCACCTCAGACAAGGATTCCTCTGCCACCAAATCTGTCGATTTCTTTTACGTAGGAGGGATGATAACGAGCTCCTCGCTCTCTCCAGATGAAGATTCGACGAGTGTCACTCTGTGTGGTAAATCTCGACTCATCACTGAAAAGAACACGCCCCCATTCTTGCTGTGCCCAATACTGATATGTTAGGCTCCACAACAGCCGGGCTTTTCTGTTGGATGCATCAAAGAGACGCACTCAACTGGTCGCCGGGCATAAAGAGCGCTCTCTGCTAGACATCTGTATACTTTTTGTCTGGAAATTCTTATTCCAGACGCAGCAGCAAGGTCACGAGCAAGTTGAGGAGCCCTTGTCAGCCTATGCCGCCGTGCGCTTAATGCTAAATAGCGATCCTGTGCAGGCGTCGTTGCTTTGTGACGGCCTTGGACGGCCTTCCTGGTTACAGTACCACTTGTTTGGGATTGATTCCACAAACTGGATACCATTTTCGGGGCCACTTATAACCATCGAGCCACCTCCGCTTAGACTGCCCATCTTTAAGCCTGCCAACGGTTCTTCATTGCAAGGCACCGTCTAAACGGTTATGAGAACTCATTCTGACTGGAAAAAGGTTAAATTTTTTGTTTTAATGCAATATTCACAAAATTGCAGGCAAAAATTCCAGATGCCTTAAAGGTCTAATTTCAGTAGCTCCCTCAAAACTAATGCTAAACAACATTTTTTCCCGCCACAAAGGTCAATATCGTGTTAGCGGTCCTTCACAATATATAAAATATAATTTGTTTAAATTTTACTCGTAGCCATTTAGAATTACTTTGAAAAACATTTTTGTGACCTTAATTTTGGACATGAGTGTAGATCTCAACTTCAAATAGAGATCTCAACAAGATTTTTGTATTTTCTAGAGCCTTTAATTTTGTCGAAAGCGTTGCCGAATTTGATGTTAATTTGAGATAGAATGCCTAAGATTTGTCCAATGCCAATATCATATGATCTGGTATCCATTCATTGACTATCATATAGTCTGTAAATATATCTTAATTTTATGAAAATTCCTGCGCAGAAAAATAAATATATTTCTGAATATTATATGGTATATTTATATATTATCTGGGAATTTCCTTATTCTTTGAAATTACTACGGTGTGAATTTATTTTGTTTTACGACGAAGTCGTAATAAGTAGAAAATATTTATTTAAACGAAAAAGATTTAATATTCAATGTTTTAAAATAGACTAATTAATGTAAAACAATTTCCGCTAGAATCTTTCAGAATCCATAAACTCATGAGAACTTCATGAAAATTTTTGATCTTGGAATTTTAAAATTTCTGAATCACAAATTTAAAAAATATGCTTTGAAATCATTTTTTATTATTTTTAATAATTTGTAAAGATTTAAATAATTGTTTTTTTTTTACTTTTTAACCTTGCGTGTGTTAACTTTGGCTATCAGTTGTTAATTAACTTCTATCTGACCAAATTTGAACCGAATGGACAATAATGTGCGTAGATACTGTATTGCCATCCAGTTATGAGCTGTTTAAAGCTCCATGTACCTAATTCATCAGAAAGCAGTTTAAAATAAATAGTGATAATTTTTCCCAGTAAACAAATAAATAAACAGGGAAGAAAGAATGTTGATAAAAACTTGTTAATAAACTTTTTTAAAGCATCCCATTCTCTTGTCAGAACACTAACCCGTTTCTTCTTATTTTTACGATGCCATTTCTTGCCTTTAACGTATTGACTAAGAAAGTTTGTACAGTAATGATTTTTCTTACTCTAAAAATGAGGAATTCAAATTTTTTAGCTATGTAAAATGATAAATAAATCAGACAACCTTACAATGCAGGAATTGAAAAAAATAATTTTTATCTCTCATATTCCATTTGTACTTCCTTAGAACTTTTTCCGACCTACGCTTTCTATATTTTTGAAATTTTTATAAAAATGAAATAGGTTTCATGCGAGAAAAGTTAACATCGCTTTCACATGCTTGCATCAGGTGTCTGCGCCGTTCTAAAGTTTAAGCCTATTCCATTTCCATCCCCAGGAGTTTGCGTTTACAGACGAACAAGAATGCGAAGTCATGGATACAGAAAATTCGAGGAAAAACTCGTTTTGTGTTCGACATCCAATGTAAATATACCTGACAGCGAACGAAACTGAAACAAATTTAACTCGAAAAAAGAATTTTTTTATTTATTCCTGCACTCCACGACTGTTGTTCGGAAAATGTCGTGTCGAAACTCGTTTTACAAAACATTCCTCAGGGGTAAGTTTCGAACTGGCGCAAGAGAAATATTGTCTGATTTCTGAAATTTCCTTGCAAGTTCATTCACAGATGATCTTAGATAATATTTTACTTTTTCGTATATATAGTTTAGAGAATATATAGTAATCGTCAAAAAATTCGAAATCGAGATTTTTAGGAATCTCCACATTTTAGACCACCCTGAGTTCGAAAACGCATCTTTTTCGAAAATGTCCATCTCTCTGTGACAAAGACAGTTCAAAACCGATTTGAGCTTGATGGATGACATTTGGTATACGGTCTTTACACCAAATTTACAGTTTTCTATCAAATTTTGTGCAAATTCCGTACATAGGAAGTCCATCTATCCAGATATTCGAATATAAGTTAACACGATAATTAAAAACAAAGAAAGCTAGATATATAAGATTTGGTGCACTGATTTAATACCTATAGTTAGGGATTGCAATACCGGACCAAAATTTCAATACCGGTATTCGGTATTTTTGAAATCTTAATACCGGGATACCGGTTTTAATACCGGTATTAGAAATTTTAGAAAAAGAATGAAAACACAGGTGTTTCTTTGTTTTTTCTTTGTTTTTTTCTGGCAGTTATGTTAGAGAGTGTAAATATCACAAAAAATAATTTGTAACTTATAAACTTGTAACTTATTTTATTCTTAACTTATAAATTATTTTATTTATCGCTAATTCTAATTTTTGTTGAAGAGCCAATTCCTTTTCACTATCGACAGTAGTGACATCATAATCTTCGATAATTGAACCGAATTCTTCTGAATGTGGATAGGTTTGTGGGTTAAAAAATTTTAAGAAAATTTAATCTAAACTTAATCAGATTTGAATTGGTTCTTTTCTTCTTTTTCATTTTCATTTTTAAAATCACTATAATTATGTAAATACCATCAGACATTTTCTATTTCGGTATGCCTTTCTTCTGTGCGATTTTTCAATGTAATATATAATTCTTCAGATAGTGATGTGTGCTGTTCTTTCAGTGACTGCAACATGAAATTTATTGTTGCATTAGCTGTTAATAAATTAGAATCTCTCCCACATAATGCCTCAATAGTCAGTTTTATTGGAAGTAGAGCTCATACAGTTCTGGATATTAAATCGGATTCACTATTTGAAAAATTAATTTACAGGTTTAAGTCGATTATTGCTTTTTGGATTGGATTTCTCAGTTTCAAAAACCGTTCCATCATTAGACGTAAACTGTTCCAACGTGTTTTAGAATCTAATATTAACATATATTCTGTTTTATTTTCAGTTAGTATATATTTAAGTAATATATCCTTTTTGTAGAGGAACGTTTAAATATCTTAACAATTTTTCGAACTTTATAAATTATAGGAAGCAATTCTTGATAGGTTAATATTTCATCCTCATTAGCAATATCTTCTTCAACAATTACATTGTCATAGTCTTCAGTGTCAATATCACTCTCACTCTCTTTTCAAAATTGGAATCCGAAGTTTCTATATCCACAGTATTTGGATGTTCTTTATTTTGTTGGTATAATATTCCTAATTACTCCTAATTGAATTCCATGTGCATAGCACAACTGCTGATTTGCACCAATCAACTTTCCAACTTTTTTCATAATTGTTGCTCCATCAGTCGTTATGGATACAATATTTTTCTTTCAGGGATGATCCATGTTTCGCTAATTTAGATTTAAGCAATTAAGTAGCTAATTAATTTCTCCCGTTAGGGAGACATAAAAACAAAAACGTATACTATTTTGCTATGTTCGCTATACCTGAACATATAATGGAGACAATTTTAAAAATTTCCAGCAAATACCGAAAAATCGGTATTTAAACTTGTGAATACCGGTATTACAAAATTGTAAAAATGGCTTAAAATACCGGTATTCGGTATCCCGGTATACCGGTATTGCAATCCCTACCTATAGTGTAGACATTTATCAAATTTTGAGCTAAATCCATGTAAGGATTGACTATCTATGGGCATGTACTTTCAGAAACATATTAACGCGATAACTCAAAAACACAATGAATTAAATATATCAAATTTGGCATGAAAATGTGTAATTATAATTGTAGTTTTGTGCCAAAAAATCTGTTCCAATCGGTTGAGAAAAACATGTCTAAAATATAAATTCAAGTTCCATATACTATTAACTATTTATTGAAAATGTCCGTCTGTCTGTGACAAAGATAGCTCAAAAATGATATGAGCTAGACAGACGAAATTAAATATACAGTCTTTACTCCAAATCTGCAGATTTATATCATAATTTTGAGTAAAATCTGTTCAGAGGAAGTCTGTCTGTTCGAATATAAGTTAACAAGATAACTACGAGAGCTAGATAAATAAAATTTGGTACACAGATTTTGCCTCCGTAGCGTATACCTGTCAAATTTTTAGACAAAATCCAACTACGGGCTCATTGTCTTTTTGTCTGTATTTTCAGAAACATCGAAACGCGATAATTCAAAAATGCAAAGACTCAAATATATCAAATTTGGGTTGATATTTTGTTACTATAATTGCCGTCTTGTGCAAAAGGCTTGTTTCATTATGTTAAGAAAAATATGTCTAAAACAAAAATTCAATTATTGGATACTATTAACGTATGCCAAGAATTTATCACCCGATAACTTGACAAGAATGGGTTGATATTTTGAATTTGGGTTGATATTCTGTAACTTTAATTGCCGTTTTATGCAAAATGCTTGTTTCAATATGTTAAGAAAAACATTTCCAAAATAAAAATTCAATTTTGGGGCACTATTAACGTATGCCAAGAATTTATCACCAGATGATTTGACAAGAATGGACATTAGGTTCAGTAAAATTACTAAATTTACTTTAAAAGTTAATATTTCATAACTCTCTCGTCTGTAAAAGTTAATATTTCTTTATTGTTATATTAGACGTTCAGTGGCATGGCAAGAGTACGCGAGAAAATTTAAAGGAGACCCCCTTCCGCTGGTTTTATAAAAGTGATTTACAGCAAATAAAGTTTCAGATATCTTAAGTGAATGAAACCATATATCATGAAAGCGTAAATTGAGTCTAAGGTACATAGAAAATATTTTTTTTTAAGATTAGAATTGATTTATCCTTTTATATTTCGTTCTGCCTTAATTGGTGTAATTTAGTTATTATTCATTTTTATTAATTGCATCATTATATTCTGGGATTTATATTAGAAAAGTGAAATTTAGTACAGTTCAATTAATAAAATATAATAACATTCATTTTTTGAAATCATATTGCGATACCAGAAAATTTATTTAAAGTGTATCCGATTTCTGAAATTTTTTTTGGAAGTTCTTTCACAGATTATCTGTGATGATATTTCTATCTTTTAATAGCTTACCCATTTTGGTAATAGTGATTTAAAGCAAAAAAGGTTTCAGATGTCATAAGGAAATGGAACTAAATCATAAAAAGGTGAAGTTAGTCTAAGGTACAATGAAAATGTTTTTGAAGATTAGAATTGATTTATCTTTTTTTTTATATTCCTTAATGCCTTAGGTGATGTCATTTAGTTATTATTCATTGCTATTATTTACATCGTTATATTCTAAGATTCATATTGGAAAAGTGAAATTTGATATAGTTCAATTAATAAGCTTTGATAGTATTCATTTTATTGAAATTATATTAATGATACCAGAAAATTAATTTTATGTAAAAGGAAAAATTTAAGAATTTTTTTTAAAATTCTTAAAGTTTAGGTTTTTTTTATTTTCTATTTTCAATTTAAATCCTGAAGGTAGGTTTCAAAAACAAATAATCCGGTTTTTTTCCCATTCTTGAAAAAAAAATTATTTTCAAATTGAGAATTAATAATCTTTAGAACTAAGTTAATTTTTTATGTTTCTTTAAGATTAAATTCTTATTTACATTTTATATTATACTTTACTTTAACTCTTTATTTACAATGTCAAATCATATATAGGTGTTACGATGCCACAGTCTTTAAGTTTATAACCAATATTCGGCACGCTCTAAAAAGATAATCTAAATGTAATCAATCGAAAATCAGAATAATATTGAAGTATTAGTTGAAAATTGTGGATAATTTATTTCTATTTTAATATACTCAGAAATAATGTAGGAAAAAATGTAGAATGTCGTGAAACATGAAAAATTAATGATGCTTTTCATTATAAGTAATCTCGTAAAATATATTAAATTCTCTCAAATAAATAAAAACAGGCTTAATGTTTGTATAATATGTGTAAGTACAATAGTGTATGATCTCGTATGAAATTAAATTTCGTATGATTTTTTTTCTATTAATACTGAAAGTTAAAAAAAGAAACCTGTTTAGAAAAAAAGACAAGAATTATATTTTTCTATCATAAACACATTTGGCTGATATATTTTTAAAAAAATAATTCATGAAGTTTTGTCATTTTAAATATGTATACATACATTATTGCAATCTGCGAAATATTTTTTTAAACAGATTTTATTAACTCTCTTTCTTATCCGTATGTCTCGCCAAACTAAATTTTTAAATAAATTTTAAACGAACTCACCGATGAGTTAGACACTTGAAGGTTTAACATTACTCAAAACTGGATGACAATGTAATATTAGCTAGGTTTCTTGTTTGTCCGGTTCCTTGTCTATTTGGAACAAATTTTGCAATTGATTTTAAACTAACTTCGCAATGAGCTGGAGATTTGAATGTTTTAGCATATTTCTAAAAGTTTGATGGCATTACAATATTAATATGATCTTATGTCTTTTTTTCGGTGGAAAACTTCCAATCTATTTGAACTAATCTAATTATAATTTATGCTCAATGAGCTAGAGTCTTAAAGCTTCATTTATAGCTGAAAACTGAATGACAGATGCAATCAACTTTTTTTTATTCATTTATTTAGTGCAAATTTTGTCTTCAGTTGTAGTTCATTTAAAAAAAAAAACAATTAAAATCAACAGTTTTAAAATAAACTGCAAAATTTCCAACAAACTAAACTAAAAAAGAGAAAATAATTGTCCAAATAAGAAATATTAATATGCGATATTTTTAAAACAGTCTAAGATATATAAAATAATTTCACGTATATTTATAATTATTACGATTATCCGGATTTTCCTACGATTGTTATTTTTCTTATATGCAATGTTTTTAAAGCATTGATCTTTAAAAACATGCTTTGAGCTATGCGAGTGAAGTTTGATATTTAGAATTAAAACCTAATTTGTAGATTTCTATTTATTTTTAGCAAAATCCATTCAGAGGAAGTCTATCTGTCAAGCTTTTCGAATATAAATTAGCTCGATAACTACAAAAGGATTAGAGCTAGATAGGTAAAATTCGGTATGCTAATTTAACATCTTTAATATAGACGCCTACCAAATTTTGTGCAAAATTCAACAAGATGTTAACCATCTGTCGGTCTATGCTTTTAGAATCACCTGAACTCAAGAACAAATGAAATACATCAAATTTTGTAAGTGATTTTGTGATATTAAATGTAATTATATGTCAAATTTTTGTTTCAATCGATTAGGAAGAACGCGTCTAAAACTCGAATTCGATTTTTGGATACTTTTGACCGATTCCAAGTGATTAATCGCCATAACATTCGCTAATATCTCACGATAGATTCAGTAAAAGTGCTAAATTCGCGCCAAATTTTAATATTTCGCAAGCATTGTGCGCCAACGTCTTGCGAGGAGTAGATAACTGGGTAAAATCTTTATAAGAGAGTATGCGGAAACGTTTTGGGTAGGCCACACCCTCTGGTTATTTTAAGATACAAATGTATCCCCTTCCCTTAAAGCTGACAAAACAAACAATTGTCGAACTACATCTCTTAAAGTTTATTTAAAAATATTTAAAATGTGAAAACCTCAAGTATAACTATTAATGAAAGGACATAAAATCTATTTTTAAAACCAAATCCCACACTTGAAAGCTAGCGAAGACTCAGCATTAAGAATAAAAGAAAACCGGGAAAGATCAACTTATGCCATAACACTTTCTGCTATTTCTAACCATAAAGATCATATACATATTTTTTTTTCCTGCCAGCGCATTAGAAAGGCTTATGTAACAAGTGCTATAATTCTGCAAACGATTTTTTTCCCCAGCGATTTGTTCAATTGCTTGCGAACGAAGAAGGCTGCGGCAGTTATGACACGCATCAGCAGAGAAGTCGTAATTCTACTTCCGTTTCCGGTTTTCCGAGTTTAGCTGTTCTTGGCAGGTGTGGGAGAAGTCTTTAAGTGGTTTTTAGTGCTAGCTGACTGGAACATCGGGAAAAGAGAGGAGGAAATAATATTCAGAAGATGTGCATATTTCTCTGGATGAAATAAGTGCTTTTGGATGTGTTATTAAAAAAAGAGAAATATGTCGATTGAAGACGTTTGTTTTTTAAGTACTATTAAGTTTTTAGAGGGTATTTGTTACCTATTATGTTAATGAGAAATTCTAAATATAAGTTTTTACTCATGAACTATGAACTTTAAAATTCATATTTGCACTTTTTTGGGAAAATCTGCAGGAAGTTATAAATCTGCATGCTGTACAGGATTAATAATGCTTGTTGTAATATTATTTATACTAGTTGCATACTTAATCATACTTTTAAGAATACTTAATTATACATAATAATGCTTAATTATACTTTTCAATCCCTTTTAAAATGTAATAAATAAAAATATTTTTTATTTAAATAATATGTTTTTGCTTTTTACTTTTATAAATTAATCTAGAATCTTAAATATCTAGAAACAAATTATGCAATTGATTCGAATTTCAAGATAAGTCAAAAACTTAACATGACACCATCTACCTCATTGAACGTTTCTAATCGATTACAAAATTTGTACTCAATAAACTAACAGACAGACAGAGAAATAAAGATCTTTAATATTGAAAATTTATGTGAAATTATGCAATAGATTCTAGCTACCCTATAAGTGGAAAACTTGACATGGAGGAAAGTTTTAAATTGATTTCAAAATTTGTACTGAACAGATTAATAAACTGATAGACAAGAAAACGAGTTAATTAGATTTGTACAAACTTATGCAATCAGTTCTAGCTTCCCAATAAGTTGAAAACTTGATATGGCGTCATCTATTGCACTGGAAGTTTCTAATCGATTGCAAAATCTCTATTGAATAAACTAATGGGCAGACAGACAAGAAAGAGAATTGATACTGAAATTTTTTATAAAATTATGCAACCGATTTTAGCTTCCCAATAAATTAAAAACTTATTATAGCACCATGTATCAGGATTGAATATCATAAGAATTAATTAGCAGCACATAATTAAATAAATTGCTTATTTCACCCAATATAACATTTTTCTTTCTATGATAGAAAATTGAATAAGCATAAAAATCCTCCTTCGCATATTAAAGCAAAGATCCTGATAATAATCGAAGATATCAAACTCATTTAATTAATTAAAAAAACGGCGATTAAAGATTTATTTTCTTAAAATACGATATCGATTCAGACGATAATAATATCTCATTTTCAAACTTTTTAGCAGAGAGTTTCTATCTTCTTTATTATGTGAAGTAGATCAGATTTTCAGGAATTTTTTACTGTATGAAATATGTCTTCTTTCTGAACAATTAATTTAATTAAGAATTAGTAACTTGCTGGGCAGAAATGTAAATATAATTATCCTAAATGCACATATTTGAATTGAAATATTTTCAGAAATATATGGACGCTTTTAGTTATTAATTCAAATTATGATTGCTTTCTATTCTGAGATGCCTCATATTCTGGATTGCATTAATTTAAATTCCTGGATTTTTATCTAAGTTGAAATAAGTGAGAGAGCTTATCATACTTAATATATAATATGTGCCTGCCTAAATACAATCACAATTATTTGTACAGGGTTTTTTTTATTTTCGATTTGTCAAGTTTTTGAACAAAAAAAATCGTTTTTTACGTGAACTTCAAATATAGGTGACAAATATTCTGCTTCCATTTTCGAGTTTCCAAATCTGGTTGCTTCTATCAGATATCACAAAATCCTCTAAGAGCTTTTCAGAACTTTTAGAGTTGTAGAAGCAGAACCGATATAAAAATTCTTTGAAAATATATGCGTCTACAAAGCCCAAACATTAACCCATTAAACGCCAAAACTCAAAACCATTATTTGTTTTCGATGCAAACAATACAAGTTATTATTTTGACCACTTATAATAGTAATTTAATGTAAAAATAAGGAAATTGCAATTACCTTTAAAAATATAGGGTGTTGCGTTGGCGCAACGTCAGCGGAAAAGAAGTACAAATGTTCATCGTTACCACCGAGCACTACACCGCATTTTCTTCACGTTTTAAAAACTAGAAATTTTTGCGAGCTTATTAAAGGGTATAAAATAGTCGAAACACTTCTTTGAAAATTTTAATTTATTAAAAACTAACAAATAAATATAGTTGACAAGCTTATTATGTAAGAATAAGGTGATATAAATTTCAAGTATGATATGCTTTACTACAATTGTAGTGTAAAGCAACTTCACAAACATTGCAGCGATAAATAGTTTGGCTGTGGCAATATTTGCGACGTAGTATTCTACTGTCTATAGAATTAACAATAAAATGTCCTTCGGATATTGGTTTTTTAAGGCTGAATTTGCTCGGACGTCCTGTAGCTGATTTTTTCTTATTTATCTCACTATCTAAGGGCGTCTGTAACAGATGAAGCACAACCTCTCATCTAAAATCCAACAGTGACTTTTTACTTCCTTCTTCAGAAAATCTTGATATTCTCCAAGCATTTGTTAGTGCAACATCGATGAAATTTGAAAATATCAGCCACCACCACCTTTTGCCATGGACCCTAATTCTGTAATTGCAAACAAAATTGTCACACAAATCTACATCACCTATTTTCTGATTATATTGCTCAATGCAGTGAGGTTGGGCTACTAATATTTTCTTCTTCAGATTTTAGAGTATCGAGAAACATTTTTTAGTGGTTCAGTTTTTCCAAACGTCACACGTTTCCCTATTTTCACAACAGAGTTGTCGTTCCACCGAACAACAAGTATCTTTTTGTTTTCTTCATATTGAAAAAAAAAAGATTGAACATATCTGCACTAGTTTTATCTTCTATGATTTGTTTTATACGATCAATTGAAGCTTTTTCTTCATTTTTTGGTTCAGGCCTATGAATTGGTCCCTTTCTTGTTCATCGTAATTCTTCCTTTTTCCGTTTTTGTTTTTTTTAGCAGAACTTTTGGGAGGATCTAACTTCTTCCTTACATGAACTTCAACTTCACCTGCAGTATCTCTATGTAAAACTTCATTATCGTTATTTAAAATATTTTCATTACCTTCTTCTTCATCACTAGCATCTGCTGTTTTTGGAGGTACGACAACAACATCGGTTTCATCTGCATCTTCGTCATCGGAATTTTGTTCGGAATTTTTTCTCAAAGCTTCTTCTAACATAAGATATCTTGTTCTACGCATTTTAAACCACAGAGGATAAAAAAGTTGCTACCAATAAGACGCACAGTACTGAAATGAAATATTTGAAGAAGGATAACAGTCTATCCAATTTCCGCTGACGTTGCGCGAACGCAACACCTGTTTTAACATTCCCCTTTACCCCCACAGAAACACCTTCATTGTGGAATGTATTGACAAAGAGTGACCTTGGCTAATATATTTCACAACCAAACCCCAATTTGTTTTTAATTTTTATTTTTTCTAAGAAAAAATGAGTTTGGAAATTTGAACAAAAAAAATGCTTAAAGTAAATTATCGATTATTAGGCGTAAAATAATTTATTTAAGTCAATTTTTTCACAGATTTGTTAGTAGTGCTATTCTTTAACATAAAACTGTAATTTATTCAAAAATGCGTTTAATCGTTATTTTTTTATATTTATTTATATTGTCCGTTGCGTCAACGCAACACCAGCGGTTAATGGGCTAATTCCTTTTAAGAATTACCTAAGAAAATTCATATACTCTGTTGTATACTTATATTGATAATTCCAGAAATAAACCAGTGGAAGTGGTCTTCACAAACTTTTCTCGAGTGCTCTCTAATAGACTTTTCTAGCCAGAGAATTCCTTACAGGACATTGGCGTACAACAGTTAAGAAATATTAACTAGGCGTGCATTTAGCATTTTTACTGAATCTATAGTGCCGTCCTTGGCAAGTTTTTTGGCGATTAATCCTTGCCATACATTGATAATATCTAAAACTGGAATTCGTGTTTCAAACACGATTTCCTCAACCGATTAAAAAAAAAATTGACACAAAAGTGCATTTGTAGTTTAAAATTCCCAGCCTAATTTGATATATTTATGTATTTACGTTTTTGAATTAAGTCTTTTTTTATATATATTTTTGAATGGACAGACCGACAGACGAACAATCTACAATTTGATTTGGCTCAAACTTCAACAGATGGGTGCATTATATATGTTAAATCTGTGTACACAATTTTACTCCTCTAGCTTTCTTCATTTTATAATTATCGTATTAACTTATATTCAAAACTCCAGGGAGATAGATATTCCCTGTACATATTTTAATCAACATTTGATTAAAAAAAAGCATGCAAATTTAGTGAAAAGACCATACATGAGATTCTATTTGTCTACGTCAAAGTGTTTTTAAGTTACATTTGTCATAAAAAAGCAAGCAGACATACATTTTCTCAAAGAAGATTTTTCGAACTCAGAAAGGCGAGTTTATTGGCTATTAAACCCTGGCATGCGGTTAAAAGAATTTGGAAATCGAATATGTGTTTCAAACAATTTATTGTTTTCAACCAATTAAAAAAATGATATATAACTGCAATTACAATCATAAAATCATGCACTAAATTTCATATATTTAGTAAGTCATTTTGTTTTTAAACTATCACCTTTACATGTTTTGGAGAATACAGACAGAAAAACAGTAAACCCGTTGTTAGATGTGGTTCCAAATTTGACAGAAATCTACACTAAAAATGATAAATTTGTGTACAGAGTGTTATCTACAAAATTCTTTTCATTTTGTGACTGCCGTGTTGACAATTATTCAAACAGCTGGATAAACGGACTTTCTCCGAACGAATTTCACTCAAAATTTGATATAAATCTGCAAATTTGGTGGAAAGACAGTATACTAAATTTCAACCGTCTAGAACAAAGAATTTTTGTATTGTCTTTGTCATATACTGACAGACAGGCGGACATTTTCCAAAAATGTGTTTTTCGAACAAGGAGGTCTAAAGTGAGGAGATTCCTCAAAATCTTGATATTGTTACTAATTTTTTTCTTCTACAAATACAGCTAATTAATCGTAATGACGCAGCGCATTTAATCGCTAGTTCAGCAGCTTGTTTGCTGTCTAATCTTCCAAAAATCTTTACTTGTCGGCGACTCCGACTACTCTCACAGACGACTTCCTACACATGACCTCTCCGCAGAGGCGGGTCTAGAATCTTCCAGACCAATCAGGGCGTACCTGGCTGTATCTCGGGTCTTAGTGGATGGATCGTGAAAGTTCTCGAACTTTCCGGAATTATCCGTTTAGTCGCCAAACTCGTCTAATTCGTCGGCAAATGGTCGCCAAGCTCTCAGGTCATTGACGCGGCTGCCGCTCAGCACAGATCTTACAACGGTTTTTTCCTCGATGACAATATTCGTTTTGGGAAGCAAAATTACAGATTTGTAACAATATCGATTTTTTTTTACTTACTTCATTATACTTTATCTGTATTACGCATACGTGAATATAAAAATGATGTATTATTTAAATTGATACGTAATATAAATGAAACATGTATAACAGTTCTCACAAGTGTCAATTCCAGTCTGAAATGTTTTTCGGTGCAGATTAATTGAAAATAAAAACAGGGGAAAGTGAAATATTGCCCTGCTATGAGTAAATTATTTTTCTAATATTAATTTCATTAATTTGATAACAGTTAATAACAGGTTTCGATGAAATCTTAGTCAAAAGTCATAAAATATTGTACAATATTGGTTATTTACGGCATTAAGGTGTACGTACACACTAGAAGATTTTTTTAAAATTTTAACTTTAAAAATCCAGTTTTTTCACAGTAGGTCATTAATATATGTTTAAACTCATTTCAGTGAGAAAAAACCATATTACACTAATTATTAATTAATTAAATAATATTTCATGAGCTAATTAGCCTATTTTTTGAAACATGATATCTTAAATTCTAATTTGTACAGACACACAATCTTAGTTGGAAATTATGCCTAATATTAGTATTCATTTTGTCTGCCTCAATCAAGTTATAAAAATATATAGTTTTTTTAACAATTTTTTCATCAACGATGAATAGAAAAAGCGAGATTTTTTCTGTAGTTTTAACTTTTAAATAACTATTAAAAATTTATTTCTATAAATATAACTTTTATTGAGGCACAAAACATCCGCTATTTCATACAGATTATTTTGATATATAAATAATTGTATTTAGTTAATTTCTTGTAGAGTTATGATTGTTTGAATGAAGCAACATAGTGGAAAAATATCATTCTTCATAAAATGAGTTTAAAAAAATCGTAACTAGAGTTTTTAATAAAAGCACCTCAAGAAAAATAATTATAACTCGAGAAATATTTCGAATATTGACAACATCTTGGTATCGTTTGAAAGCTAAAGGATCAGAGAACATTATTAAGCAATAAAAAAAATATTCGATATTTTGAATGATTTTCGAAGATTCAAGTGTCAAAGTACATACACCTTAAGTGTCATTCAGAATATCAGAATAACAATGCCATGGAAATATCGTAAAACATTTATTAATATTAGGGTTACTTCTATTTGTTGTTGAAAAAAAGGAATTTTGATGCTTTGTTCTAACGGTGTCTGTATTTAACAGTCGAAATATTTATTTCATTTTATTTGGTCAATAGGAGCTCTCGTAAGCTTACTTTTGTTTAAGGTTAAATAACTCATGACAGCTTTATCTACGTATTGAACCCGATCGATAGTAAAAGACAGCGAAGGTTGAAACATTGTTCTCAGTATGTGCGTTCAAATGATATTTCCTTATCATTTCATCTTCTATCTTAACATAATTCTATATATTTATTTAATATTTAATTGTTTGTGGAAGGGATCATTTATGTCTTAATTTTTTTTATGTAGATAGATTGAAATAAACAGAGAAAAAAAAACATATTTTTTAAAGTCTGTTCTTAGAAATTATTTCTTGAAATCTTTACTATCCAAATCTTAATTGAAGTTTAATTAATAATTTGGCGTTATTTTGTAATATTATAGAATTTCCACCACTAAGTTTGTCTAACAAGTTCGTCTTTAGTGAGTGTATGAAGATACAGTCAACAGGCCTCAATAAAAATTAATGACATTTATTAACACCAAGATGCGAATACACAGATAACATATTACAGCAAAGACGTATACAAGCAATAAACAGCAGAATGCAAGCAGCAAAACAGTGTTAAGCAGCTCGAAGCACTGAGGGAGAGAACTCGCTCAACTAGTAACTAGAACTGAATTCAAAAGACTGAGACAAGGCAGAGAAGGTTCTGGAACAATCAAGCATATCCCAGCTCCTATTAGACCTATCGCCAAAATTCTTGAAGATTCTGGTATTACCCATTTTGTCGCCAAAGTCTCGAAATTCGTCACCAAGTCATCAAATGGTCGTTAAGCTCGGGGTTCACTGATTCGGCATCCGATCAACATCCAGTAGAGCTGACCGTAAAACCGTCTTTCCGATGAGGAGACCAATATGACAGATTCATAAAAATATTCATCCCTGATTAAACTCTCTCCAAGAACTAACTATCACTCAATATTAGTTATGTTTTGATGAGAAATGATTAGAAATTACAGGAAAAAGCGTATTATCTTTGGTATTGGTATTATCTTCTTTGTAGTTATTTTCAGGTTGAGTTTAGGCAAAAAACCAATTTTTGTTCACAATAAAATACAATAGAATGATAAATAATGGAATGTACTGGAAACAAAAAAAATGCGGAAAGGAGATATTGAAAAACTTATATATTTGCTATTTAGTTATAAATTTGATTCATTAATAAGACAGTTTTTAATGACAAAAATCAATTATTGTTTCTCTTTCATTTGCAAAAAGTGCATTTAGTTCACTCAAAATAAATTCCTGAATTGAAAAAAAACACCCCTTTTTTCAAAATTTCGAATTATCAAATCAAAGTTCAAACATTTTATGACAAAGATTTAAACGGGCAAAGATTTATACCATAGCCAAAAATATTTTTGATAGTTAATTATGAAATATTTAAATTTTATTAAGAATTTAATCAATTAAATCTACTGAAAATATTGCAAAAAGTTCAAAGTAATAAAAAAAAAATCACGGATAGAAGAAAATTTTCTCTAATAATTTGAACAACTGTAAACCCTATAAATTAAATAGCATAGCAAACAGTTACTATTTTCCAATATATGCTAATAACTAGCATATATGCAAGCACTATAAATTAGGTAGCGTAGCAAGCAGTTACTCTTTTACAATATACACTAATAACTAGCATATCTGTAAATCCTATAAATTAGGCAACTTAGTAAGCAGTTACTCTTTTCCAATATACACTAATAATTAGCATATGTACAAGTTCTATAAATTAGGCAACTTAGCAAGCAGTTACTCTTTTCCAATATACACTAATAATTAGCATATCTGCAAGTCCTATAAATTAGGCAACTTAGCAAGCAGTTACTCTTTTCCAATACACTAATAACTATCATATCTGCAAGTCCTATAAATTAGGCAACTTAGCAAGCAGTTACTCTTTTCCAATATACACTAATAACTATCATATCTGCAAGTCCTATAAATTAGGCAACTTAGCAAGCAGTTACTCTTTTCCAATATACAATAATAACTAGCATATCTGCAAGTCCTATAAATTAGGCAGCGTAGAAAGCAGTTACTCTTTTCAAACATAAAAAAAAAAAAAAAAAAAAAATGAAAATAAAAATTCCGCTTCAAATAAAACCCACAACTCTTGCAATTAATTAAATTAAACGAACCAGCATAAAACGGTCTATTTAAAAAGCAAATATTGAACCTTCAAAGTACGCGATCACTCAACAACAAGAGTGAGAAAATACAGAGGAAAGATCGGCTTATGCCATAGCATTTCCCCCTCTTCATGCTATAAAGATCACATATTTTTTTCTTCACTTGCTGACACGTTTGGATGGCTGCTGGAAGAAGTGCAAAACATTCGTAACCGTAAAGAGGTTATTTTTTTTTCGGTGATTTGTTCAATTGCTTGCGAGTGTAGAGAGATTCGGCAGTTAAGGTACGGTTCGATGGTCGGACCATAATTCTACCTCCGTTTCCGGTATTTGGAGTTAAACTGTTTCTAGAAGGCATAAGAGAAGCTTTGAAGAGGTTTCCAATGCTAGCTAATTTGAACTGCTGGAATAGAAAGGGATATATTAAAAAGTGTGAACATGTTTGCTTTCGGAAAGTTAGTTCTTTTTGGTTATGAGAAAAAAAAAACATATTTATTGACTCAAGGTATTTTTGATTTAAATGAACTTTTCATTCTATTCCTGATTCAAGAAACTTACAATTGCACTTTTGTTAAATTACCTGTTTTATAACGATTATTTCGTATCGTAGACAACTAAGATACGAAACTAATACCCATAACTTAAAAAGGCCAATATAGTTAACCCATCCTGCAATAAATTAATATTTTTTGTAAGTACAGTTGGCAATATTTAGACTGAGATGTTTCAAGATTTAAGAGGACTTGGTACCGCGAGAATTTCGGAAACTCGACAAAAATATTGATTTTCCATTTTTGAGTGAAAAATGATCCTTGAATCTTTACCTTATCAATCTGGAAATTTCAAGTATATTAATTCAAGTATTTAATGAGATATGGAGTTATATTGTCTAACACGGTATCAGCCGCCACGTCCACTTCTAGTGTTTCTGGTGTTTAAATCAAACATATTTCATATACAAGTAGCCAACATGCTTAGTTTTTTTATTAAATAATATGCATTTTATTACATAAATGAAAGTTGTCTGATACTGTAATGATTAAATCTAGGTTTATTTTCATTTCGCTTGAATTTCTCACTGGTTATTATAATCATCTTCAAAATTACTAATTTCATTTGCATTTCAATTAAATGGTCTAGAAATTTAGCTGTGCATTAATACATATTTGATAAACAGAACTGCAGATCATCTAATAAATATTTTGAATTAAAAAAATTAAAATTGAAAAAGAGATAATTTTTTTTTTCAATTTTTTCTAACAATTCATATAAATGATAATCGTCACTAATAAATATAATAATAATAATATATATTAACAAAATTGATATTTTAGGACTTGAAAACGACACATTATTGCTCTGAGAAAAAACCAGCTTGATATGAGCTGTTTTTATTACAATCTTATTATGTTGAAAACTTTAAAGCTATTTATCTCAGTTTGCCTTTTAAAAAAATTCTGTCAGCTACAAAATATTAAAAGTCAATCACATTTTAGTGTAATTGCATTAAATTTTTCCTGCTCACTCTTAAATGTACGTTTAATAGAATTAAGGATGGATTTGTAAAAATTTTGATTGGAATTTTCTCTAAAAATGTTCAAAGTGAAAAAGTGTCATATTTTCCAAAAAAATTCACAAAAAAAATTTAAGCAACAATTTTTTTAGAAACTAATATAAATATCAAAAATTCGATCCCGAATTCTTTTAAATATATTGTGAGGTCCTTTTTAAAAAATGTGGGGAAAAATATTGGAAATTGTAAGAAAAGAGACATTTTTTTAAAAAAAGCTTTATATATTTTTTTAAACATTAAAATATTTAAATGTGTAACTTTTGAATCTGAAAAATATTTCAGACACTTAAATTTCTGCACAGTTGATATATATCTATCAAAAAATTTAAAAAAATTTGTTAGAAAATGTGGAAAACTTTTTTTTTTATTGGATACCGCGTAACCTTAACATTTTGCTTTAGAGCATCTATCGTGATATTTCTATTTTGTAAGCATTTTATATTGTAAGTATTTTGTAAGCACTTTAACAGCATTTTATTAGCGAAAGAAATAAATGTATATAAATACACTTCGTGGGTAAATAAATGCCAATATACTAACTCTAAATGGAGGATAAAATGTTATATGTTCAGCATCAGGGTTTTTCTTAGATTTTTCACAGAGAAAGCAATTCATGTGTGAACCCATCCATTTAAAAGTGACCTGTGGACTTACTGATAAACTCGCCACCAAGAATAATAATGCATCTTTTTTATGGAAAAGATATTTGTAATTATCAACACCCTAAAAGCAGATTATCCAACATTTTCAGAGCAATGGTGTAAACCCTGGGACTGAGATCTTGTAAAAAAAAAAACTGTTTCCTTCCAACTTCCTGAAGCTGCAATTAAGGTAGAAGTAATTACTTTGCCCTTGCCACGACCTTTGAATTTTAAAGGAATTTTTTCTTTCCATATATTGATTTAAAATTGAATGCTAAAATAATGTGCAAGTTGTTAGATAATTTTGTTGGAAATTTGTTCCAAACTAAATGTAATTGAGTAAAATTAATGTAACACATATTGTTCTGTGGGAAAACTGTCGTATAAATTCTTATAAAACTAAAATTATGATTGAATTAGCTTTATAGCAAACGTTTTTTTTATTTCATATATTAATGTTGATATCATTTAGATCTATCTTTTCTCACCAGGAAAATACTCATCAGCTTCATATAAACTCGTTTTGGTAAAATAAATATCAGTTTACTAACATGAAATTTCTATTAAAAGTTTGAATATATATATATATATATATATATATATATATATATATATATATATATATATATATATATATATATATATATATATATATATATATATATATATATATATATATATTTACGTTGACAAGTAGAAACGATTGCTGCATAAATCCATTTACATGATTTTGATGAACTCACTGATAATCTCATAACAAATATATAATGTTTTTTTCCTACATATTTAAGCGCTGACTTCCTAAAAAAATACAAGAGTACAAAATACAAGTCGTCAAGTTAGAAATTGTTAACTGGAAGTTGCACTGCAGCTGAATGTAAAATAATCACGGTGAACTGTTTTCCATCCGAATATTAAAAAAAAACTCAAATTGTTTCTTCATATTCTCTTTTATTTTTACTTTTGAATTATAAAGCGTCATTATACTTGTCCAGGGTAAATTTGACTGCCTTTAATGTTGTTATGTTTAAAATTTGGTAAATAGATTTATCCTGAATTAACTTGGTTTTGTCACAAGAGTCTAAAGCAGTGGTGATTCTCAACGACTGTGCAGCGGGACTTTCGTGTGTTTCCCAATTCTTAAAATGTGCAGCCAAATTTTAGAAATGTATATAGTAAAAATTATAATGCGTTTTCTTATTACGATGTTAAAGAACTGAATGAGGATATATTAGTTACCCATTGTTTTTTGCATCGAGAAACACTTGTTACAAAATATTTGTCATCAGAATTGAAAATAGTTCTGGAACAATGTGTTAAAATGGTTAATTATATAAAATCAAGACCATATAAAAGTCGCTAAGTTAATAATTTATGCCAAGCTATGGAAGCTAATTACAAACCCTTGTTACGACATACGGAAGTAAGGTGGTTGTCCAAAGGAAAAGTTTTATCTCGTGTGCTGGAATTAAAAGACAGAATGGAATTTTTTTGGACAAAATAAAAATTATGAATTTGTTCATTTGTTGGAAGAGGAAATATGGTGTACAAAAGATATTTTTTGTCTTTTTTTGAAATTTGGTGTATTTACTTATCAGTTCATCATTTTTGTTATTTTTAATAAAATAAATTTAAGTATGCAAGGGTCGAAAGAAAATATATTAAATTAAACAGATAAACTGGTGGGATTCCAAAAACAAATAACTTTATGGAAGAAGAAAGCTTAGGAAGGCAATTTGGAAAAGTTAGAGTGTTCCAAATGATTTTTATAAAACTATTCATAAAATAGTTATTGACCATTTAACAACATTAGAGGAGATAATTATTCATTATTTCCCAAATTTAGATATAAAAAAATTTATTTGATTCGTAATACATTTGTGATAACAAATATGTCGGTATTTGAATTCACTTTGAATGAAAAAGAAGAACTAATTTCGCTTTCTAATAATCGAGATTTAACTTTAAAATATTCGGAATATTAATTTAATATATTCGTTTAATCTTAAATATAAGCAGATTGTAGAATTTCAGTTATTCATTATGGATCTTCAGCAAAGTTCTAAAAATATCTGGTTTACTTCAAAAATATAAATTCAAGTAATATTTCATTTCCTTTAGAGAATATTAGCACTCTAATTTTACAGAGATTATTCAGTTTATTCTATTATCAAAATTAAAATGGTTCAAGTGCATGTAAAGTATCTGACCAATATTTTTAAAAAATACAAGGTTTATCTCAAAACAGCTAGTGTTTTTTTTTTCAAAGAGGAATTTACATATACCTAACCTAAATTAAATTGAATAAACCTTATACAGCAAAATATCTTGCCGAAAATCTTAACATTTTTTTCTTTGAGTATGGTAGTTATTATACCATAACACAAATAAAAACGAAATTTCCAAAGCAAATAAACAAAATGTTAAAATCCTTAAATAACTTAATGCATAACAGCATATTCAAAAATTTCAACAATCCCTTAACCAAAAACAAAATACGTTTTTCACTTTGTTTGACAATGTTTAAATAGCACATCCCTTATCTAACACCGTTTCAACTAATCAGAAGTTTCTTTTATTAACTATTAAATGGCAAAAGCGTCCGGGAAAATTTTCTTCAGACAATATTTAAGAAAAACAACTTTTTCAAAATTATTGTATCTAAAATATACGTGTCCACATGATTTAACAGCGCAATAAAAGTTGAGATTATTCGCGCTTAAATAAACCAGAGCGTACTTGAAAAAAAAAAAAATAGGGAAACTTTATGCAATAATTTAAAGAACGGATAAAAGAATGTTCGCGAACTCTTTCTAATATTATATTGTGATTTTAAGGTGTGTGATATTTAACTTTAAATTTTTAAAGAAGAATTTAAAGAATGGACACATGGCTATAAAAATGCCGCTTTAAAGCATTATCTATTAAAAATTAGTTTTTGTAAAGAAATTTGGAACATATTTCCTGTCATTATTTCTTTTAACTTTGTATAAAAGTTTTGTCAGAGGTTTTTTTTATGTGTTCTAATCAATTCTTTTGTAACTTGGTAACAAAGTTAACATGTCACATTTAAGCAATATTTAGTGATAAAAATTAATTGCTGTTTTTTAAAATACAAAGTTTAACGAAAGATTTCAAAATAGTTATATTTTGACAGAAAATGCAAACGATATTTTAGGAAGAATTTCCAAAATGTTGCAGCCAAAAATTAAAGCATTTCTTTTAAATTAGGGTTTTCAAAAAATTTTGAAAAAAAGAGAAAAGCCGAAATATTTCTCGGAACAATGTTTTATGCCATAAAGATAACGCTAGTACTTCTTTTATAAATCTTTTATATCTCTGTTTAAAACAAGTACTCTTCTGCTAATACTTTTATTTCTATATTTAGATGTTAATATAGAAGAAATTATTCTTCATTTGCGTGGAATTAACGTTTCATATTATTTTCTTTTAATTAACAGAAGAAGAAAATTAGTAACTGGAACATATTTGAAGATAATTCATCCTAAAAATGTTTATTTCTTTTTGAAGCTTTTCATATGCTTTGTATTTGTCATTTGATTAAAAAATGTTTTATTTTACAAAATATGAATACTAATATTTAAAACATGCGATAAATCAGCGTTTCTCAACCTTTCAGCATTCGCGGTCCAGTTTTCAATCATAACTTTCATCGCCCCACCCCCCGCTTACAATAAAATGTAACAACAATAATGCATATTGAGTATTTTGGATTCTGTTTTTAAATTATTTTTAACTGCCAAAACAAGAGTAAAGGCGAGTCAACGTTGACGAGAAACCACATGTGGCATTTTGCCAAGCGGATGGTGAACAGATGAAGCGAATGAAAGCGGGGAAAATTTAAATATTATATTTGAAATGAAAGTCAAACAGGGAGATAACGTTAAAAGAATATGAAAGTTGAAAAATTCGTTAAGGAAAGTTAACCTAGACGTGGTGAGCTAAATTTAGAAACTGGGAATACATTTTTTTAATAATAAAAGAAATAAAACAGAAGCACGACTAAACAAACAAACAATCAAACAAAAAGTTATGTTTGTGGAAGGGAATCCACACCACCGATGCCGTCTCGAGCAGGCGCAGTGCACATGTTTTCTCATAGAATGAAGGAAAATGTTCGATAACGCAAGTTTCAATTCCTGCCAGTCTCATTCGAGTCGATCCTTCTATCGCTATCGAATCTATCGTGAATGTGTATGTTATATATGTTTTCGTGTTAATTGCATTATTAAATATTCAAGGCAGTAGATTTATGCAGACTCGTGGATAAATTTTTAAGCGAAAGTAAGCGATAATTAGACGATAGTCAAGCACCGACAAATACACAGACGAGTGTGGAAAATAAAACCAATAAAATATTCTCAAGAATACTTAAATTTTGGGTTTATCAGTACTGAAATAAATGAAGAAGAAAGGCCCATGTGCATAATTTGCTCAAAAATGTTGGCCGCAGACAACATGAAACCTAATGAACTTAAACGACGACATTGGGAAACGCTTCATAGTGAGTACAACAAATCTAGATAATTCTTCGAATTAAAATTAAAATCATATAAAAAGCAAAAATCATTTTTTAAAGAAACTTCGTCTGTGAATAAAAAAGCTTTAATTGCATCTAACAAAGTTTCATATAAAATAGACAGATGTAAAAAACCTCACACCATTGGTGAAGAGTTTATTTTGCCAGCAGCAATTGAGAATGTAGAAACTATGTTTGGAGATAATTTTTCAAAACAATTGCAGTCCATACCTCTTTCAAATGATACTGTTGCTCGTCGAATTGGCGATATAGTCGAAGATGTACAGTGTCAGCTTTTCTCGAAGTTGGGTGACACAGAGAAGCTTTGGCAGAATTTAGTTGAGGCTTTCTAAGAATATCTTATTCATAGAAATGCTGTATATTCCTTTATAAGGAAGAAATTTTTCTTTGTAAGAACGAATTAAATTGTTTCCCCTACAAGAAATTTTTAGTACAAATTCACTACATAAACATTAACCACAATTTCAATAAATGCAATCCAAGCATTCACACACATTCGAAAGACTGACATACTTCATTTTTCATGCCATCTTGTAAACCAGAATATACATCATATCTAAGAATATCTTATTCATGAAAATATTGCATATTCCTCAATAAAAAGAATGTTCTTATATCCTTTATATGGAAAATTAAATTGTTTCTTTTCTACAAATTCTTCAATTTGAACTCACTACATAAATATTAACCAGTTTTTCAATAAATGCACTCCCAAAATTCACACACATTCAACGGACTGACATGCTTCATTTTTCATATCATCTTGTAAACCAGAATTTCTTTCAGGAATTTTAAAGAATATCTCATTGAATGAAATGTTGCATATTCCTTTATAAGAAATAAATTGTTTCTTTATAAGAAAAAAATATTTTTTTCTGCATAAAGCTTTTAATGTAAATTCACTACATCAGCGTTTCTCAACCTTTCAGTATTCGTAGCTCAGTTTTCAATCATAATTTTTATCGGGCCCCCTGCTTACAATAAAATGTATACAACAATAATGTATATTGAGTATTTTGGATTCTGTTATTAAATTATTTTTAACTAACTGCCAAAACAAGAGTAAAAAGTGAACCAACGTTGGCGATAAACCACATCTTGGAATTTGGACAAGCGGGCGGTGAACAGATGAAGCGAATGAAAGTGGAGACATTTTAAATATTATATTTAAAATGAAAGCCAAGCAGAGAGATAATATTAAAAGAATAGGAAAGTAGAAAAATTCGTCAAGGAATGTTAACCTAGACGGGGTGAGTTCTAAATTTAGAAAAAAATGTATTCCCAGTTCTAAATTTAGAAGCTGGGAATACATTTTTTCGAATAATAAAAGAAATAGAGCAGAAGCATGACAAAACCAAAGTGAAAAAAAATAAAAATGTTTGTGGAAGGGAATCAACATGACCGATGCCGTCTCGAGCATGCGCCGAGTAAACGGTTTCTCATGGGAAGATGGAGAATATTCGATAACGCAAGTTTCAATTTCAGCCAGTCTCATTCGAGTCGATCCTTTTATCGCTATCGAATCTATCGTGAATGTTTATGTTATATATGTTTTCGTGTTAATTGCAATTCACCATATTAAATATTCACGGCAGCAGATTTATGCAAACTCATAAATAAATATTTAAGCAGAAGTAAGCAAGCATTAGACAATAGTCAAACATCAACAAGTACACAGACGAAAGTGGTTCTGAAAATAAAGTCAAGGAAATATTCTCAAGAATACTTAAATTTTGGGTTTACCAGTACTGAAGTAAATGAAGAAGAAAGGCCCATGTGTATCATTTTCTCAAACATGTTGGTCTCGGACAGTATGAAATCTAATAAACTTAAAAGACATTCGGAAACGCTTCATAGTGAGTACGTCAACAAACCCAGAGAATTCTTCGAATTAAAATTAAAATCATATAAAAAGCAAAAATCATTTTTTAAAGAAACTTTATCTGTGAATAAAAAAACAGCTTTAATTGCATCTTACAAAGTTCATATAAATAGCCAGATGTAAAAAACCTCACACCATTGGTGAAGAGCGTATTTTGCCAGCAGCAATTGAGATTGTAGAAACTATATTTGGAGATAATTTTTCAAAGCAATTGCAGTCCATACCTGTTTCAAATGATATTGTTGCTCGTCGAATCGGTGATATAGCTGAAGATGTACAGTATCAGCTTTTCTCGAAGTTGCGGGAACAAATTGTTTTCAGTACAGCTTGATGAAGCAACAAATAGTAATAAAGATGCTCATTTAATTGCCTATGTTCGATTTTGTGATAATATGTCAGTAGTAGAACTACTTTTCTTCAAACCAATAGAACTTAAATAAACAGCGCTCGCATTATTTGCTATTTTAAATGATTTTATGTATGAGGCAAACATAGAATGGAAAAATTGCGTAGGAATATGCAACGATGGTGCTCGTTCAATTTCTGGAAGTTCCAAGGTATACAAGCCTTGTAAAACAAAAATCGCCTCAGTGGGTCTGGATACATTGCATGATCCACAGAGAAGCTTTGGTTTCGAAAGAAATGAATCCTTGTTTGAATATTCTGTTAACAATGGTTGTAACCGTAGTAAATTATATAAAAATGATACCCCTGAAATCGAGAATCTTTTCCGCACTTTGTAAAGACATGGGTTCAGTACATTCAGCGTTACTATTTTATTGCGAGGTAAGATTGTTATCACGTGGGAAATTTTTGCAACATGTTTATGAATTAAGAGAAGAATTCGCCATTTTCCTAGAAGAAGAAAACTGAATGGAGGCCGAGAATTTTCGAGATGGCTTATTTGTGATGAAATTGAACTACTGGGTCGACATATTAGAGAAATTAAATAACTTGAATCTTCAATTCCAAGGAGCAAATAGACATATGTTGTATACAAGTCATAAAGTTAAAGCTTTTTGTAGAAAATTGGAATTATGGAACAGAAATTTAAAGCAAAAAAAACCTAACAATGTTTGCAAATGTGGATGATTGTACTAAAACTTACAAGGCTAAAGAAGAGCATGTAAAAGTTGTTTTTGTACCCATTGAAAATCCTTTAGTCATGCTGAAAAAGAATTTTAAAAGGTATTTTCTTGTTGATGACAAATGGATAGCAATTTATGAGTGGGTTAGGGATTCATTTCATAAGACTCCCGAAGGACTCTCATTTCATGAGAAAGAAAAATTCATAGACTTCACTACAAGTGATGAAACTAAAAGACAATTTAGTAATAAATCACTATTTGAATTTTGGGCAGGAGTAGAGGATGATTTTTCTGCACTAAAAACAAAGGAATTTCGCATTCTATTACCATTTTCAACATCCGACCTTTGTGAAACTGGATTTTCTGCCGTGGCTTCTTTGAAGACAAAATACAGATCTCGGCTAAGTATAGAAACAGAACTGAGATTGACTATTTCTAATATTAAGCCTTCCTTCGAAAAAGTTTGCTCTGAAAGACAGGTCCAAGAAAGTCACTAATGATTATTAAATTTGTTTTTAATTTAGTATGTTTTAATTAAGTAAATTTTTATGTAATAAGTTGTTTTACTTTAATAAGTTATTAAATATGTAGAAATGTATTTTGTTTTTTATGTGTATGTTAGCTGTCCTTTCAGTCAGTTGATCAATTTTTTAAATAATTTTTTATCTTGGATATTCTCGCGACCCCCCTCTAGTGTGCTCGCGCCCCCCTAGGGGGGCGCGCCCCACAGGTTGAGAATCACTGCGATAAATAATAAATGTCAATTTCTATATAAATACAAGTCTATATTACAGTTAAATGTAGTGTATAAACATGGAAATTTGAATGAAAACCTCTATCATATTTTATAGAATTTATCATGTGTATATGCAATGTTAAAATCTGTACTATTCGAAGAAACATTGTAATTATTTTTATACTGTACATTTTTTTTAATTTTGATATATATTATAAACAATTGTTTTTCATTCTTTTAAAATAAATTTATATTAACGCAGAACTGTTTAAGCAGAAAGGAAAAAAATAAAAGTAATGTTATATTATGAAGCAAAAATTATCCACATCATTTAACAATGAGTTTATTTAATTCCTAATTGAAAATGACTAATTCTTTTTTCCATTAAAGTTCCTGATATACACACCTCAAGATCCTTACGCAAATATGTCTCGAATGAGCCATATGGCGTCTAAAACAAACATTGAAAGTAGAATCAATTTCTTTTCCACTTTCATTTTAGTTGAAAGAAAAGGATAAAAGAAACCGGAAAATTTTGCCAGCTCTTTTGTTAAAGAGAACTGAAGTATTCACCGATTTTTCCATTTATTTACTTACCTAAGAGAAAGTTCCGTCAGAAATGAGATTTCTTTTCGCGGTGCAAGAATTTTTCCACCGTGTTCAAGGATCTGTTTTACTGGCTGAAAACATAGGAATCATTTCTACTTATTTATTTATCAAATCGGGCTTTTTACGAATAAAGAATGACTTCTAAAAGGAAAAATATCTCTCAGTTAGTTTATTACTCTTTTTGAACCTCAAAAATGATAGAAAATCCGCTTAACTTTTAAATAAATCGATTGAAGCTTCATCAATTATACACTTCACAGAAAATGTTTTGAAAAAAAATTGAACTTGAGATTTGGGGTATTTTTTTATTTAAGTGCTTACTAAATATTTCTCCACTATCCTCTTTAAAAAAATTGTTCCGATAAATTAAAAAAAATAATAATAATTTTTCGAGAATTTTTTTAAGAATATTGGAGAGAATTATATTCTAACAATGTTATAATTTATAATTTAACATACTAATAACAGAATCTATAATATAACAATCTGTGTTTGATATCGTGTCAAGGCTGCAGTGTGTTTAGATTGAATTTCATTTGTAAAATTTAATTTCTCTATCGTTTTTTGTATAATGTAAGCATTTATTTATAATTTAGAATATAATATTCTAAATAGCATACATATATCATATTCAAACATTATTAAAAAGTAAATAAATATTATATAGCAATATAAGTAATGGATATTAATAATGATTAGCATTAACAATGATGAATTTACAAGTTATTAAAAAATAATTTACAAGCTAATACTAAGTAATAAATAATTATAATAATATTTATTTATAAAATTATTTTTTTTTATAAAAAATAATTATTTTTTCAAAAAAATGCTATAAATATTTTTTGAATGTTTTGTTTCATCGAAATCATTTTGTTTCATCGAAATTATCATTTTATCTTTAAGATAAAATGATAATTTTTTCTAAATGTTTTATTACATCTAAATATTTTTCAAGATAAAATGATAATATTTGCTATTTTTTTATTACATCTAAATAGTTTTCTAGATAAAATAATAATTTGTTCTAAATGTTTTGTTACATCTAAATAATTTTCAAGATAAAATAATAATTTTTTCTAAATGTTTTATTACATCTAAATATTTTTCAAGATAAAATGATAATATTTGCTATTTTTTTTATTACATCTAAATAATTTTCTAGATAAAATAATAATTTGTTCTAAATGTTTTGTTACATCTAAATAATTTTCAAGATAAAATAATAATTTTTTCTAAATGTTTTATTGCATCTAAATATTTTTCAAGATAAAATGATAATATTTGCTATTTTTTATTACATCTAAATAATTTTCTAGATTAAATAATAATTTGTTCTAAATGTTTTGTTACATCTAAATAATTTTCAAGATAAAATAATAATTTTTTCTAAATGTTTTATTACATCTAAATATTTTTCAAGATAAAATGATAATATTTGCTATTTTTTTTATTACATCTAAATAATTTTCAAGATAAAATGATAATATTTGCTATTTTTTTATTACATCTAAATAATTTTCAAGATAAAATGATAATTTTTCTAAATGCTTTATTACATCTAAATAATTTTTAAGGTAAAATGATAATTTTTTAAAATTGTTTAATTACATCTAAATAAGTTTCAAGATAGAATCATATTTTTTAATTGTTTTATTACATCTAAATAAAATTTAATATAATGTGTTGATTTTTTAAATTGTTTGATTGCATCTAAATAATTTTCAAGATAAAACGATAATTTAAAAAAAATTACCTCTAAATAATTCTCAAAATAAAATGATTGTTATTTTAAATGTTTTAATGCATCTAAAATTTTTTCAATATAAAATGAAAATTCTTTAAAAAAATATTTTATTACATGTAAAAAAAAATCAAGATAAACTTAAAATTTTTAACACATAGAACATATTGAGAAAAACTTTCTTTTTTTTTAATTTTTTTTATATCAAAAAATATAGTCTCAAATACATCATTAATAGCCCCTTTTAAAATGATGCTTTTCAAAAATTGAAATTTTTATTTGAAATATTTGGAGGAAAAGTTTTTTTTTTTCAATTCAACGAATTTAATAGATGAAAAAGAAGTCAGTACTTCGGTTTAATTTATTTGATGGAATAATGTGAATGAACACATACTAAATTATTTTAAATAATTATTTTATACTTAATGGTTGAATTATTGAGTTTTGGAGGATAGCAGTAGTAAATAGGCTTCGTTTTTTGAGCCAGAATTTTATTTCTAATTCAGATTAACTCAAACTAAATACAAACAGCTGTAATTACTTTGAAAAATGTGTATAAAATTTTTGATCTCAATAGTTTTATAAAATTCTATTTTTTATTTCATATATTTAAATAATTGTTATCATGTACAATAAAACTAATATAAATAAAACCTTAAACCATCAAAATAATATTACTTTGAAAAAGGCGTCATTTTACCATATCTAAGTTCAATATAATTAGAAATAAGATTACTTAATATAAATGGAATTATTATATTCAATTTTAATGTCATTTCAAAAAATTAGATGGACATTTTCATATAAGAAATAGCAAACTGTAATAAAAAGCATGTATTTTTGAGGTGCATGCATTTATGACAGTGTTAAAAACATATTATATTATTACATTAAACACATTTAAAAGAACATTTGCCTTTATAGGGGCACATGCCAAAATCATTTCTCCAACTACAGAATAATAAAATTTTTTACACATATTGCTGAATCACTCCAATTAAAGTTTTTCAAATATCGAAAAATCAAGGTTGTTTAAAATGGTGAGCCACTAAAAACACTGCGAAAGCAAATTCAGTAAATGTTATTTATGTCAAAAACCTCCCAATTGAAAATATTCAATCGCATTTAATAATTATCTCTCTCTTTCTCTCAAAAAAAGAAAACTCTTTTACCGCAATTACATCTTAATCAACAAATGCTTTTTTCTTAAAAGAAATTAACGAAAACCGACAAACTGTTAAAAATTAAGCATCTTTAATAAAAACATTGAAATAAAAAGAAGCGCTCTAGGTGGAAATAATGAACACTAACTTTTATTCTTCAGCAGTTAATGCATATTTCTACTTGCCAAAGAAAAGACAACGATAATTCTCTCTTTTTATTTCCTGCCACCTTTTAACAGCGGTAATAAATGGATTGTTATTTGGAAGAAGATTGTTATTAGAAGGGATTAGATTTTTATTTTAGAGTGGAAAGATGAAAATATCAAAAGTCAGCTTAAAAAGAGAGAACATTGCTTATAAGGCACAGAAAAAAAATATCCTTTTATAATTTGTTAAAAGAATAAACATGTGGTATCTAATGCTTGATGAATTCTTCAACTATTAGATGTAATTCGCTTACTTTGCAAAGAGCATTTCTTTTCTCTTGAAAAACAAAAAGTTCTGAAAATTAAATTAATTTTTGTAAGACTCGAATTCCGAAGATTTTCAAGTGGACTTTTAAAAAGGAAATCTTTATAAAATTCTTATGGTAAAATCAACAAATTATATTTTGTTATACTTTATAACAAGTATAGTGTTTAAAAAATGCAATTATTATTAAGTATCGATAGGAAAAGTAGCAAATTATGTTATGCCTCAAGTTATAAATTAAGCATAGTGTTTTAAATCAAATTAGTACTTTCTGTCTTTTCGATATATCTTTAAAACCCTTCTAAACTCAGTTCTAAAAAGGTCTCAGGTTTTATAAATGTTATGTTAAGGAAATAATTACAGTATGATTAATTGTAATTTATTATTTGACACATTGGCTACAGCACTTACCTTTCTTAAATCAATTTATATGGGCTCGCCGGTCGCTGTATAAATTATTTATTTTCTATAATATGGTACATAAAAGACGAAAACCAAGTAATGTTCTTGAAAGAAGGCCAATTTCACCCGCCATATGGGTTCGTTGCTTTTGAGTTGAACGAACCAAAAAGGTCCGGAACAATTGAATTTCATACCAAAAAAGAAATTTTTTAAGGTATTGTGGTGACGCTTTATAAGCCAGATAACAACTACGAGAAATGAGTAATCACTTCTGTCTAGAGATCTTGTTACGCGGCTGCGAACCCAAACGTTGGGAGTTTGGTCCTTGCTATCGCCAATAGTAACATTGGTGACCCGATGACGAAAAATACGCAACCTTCATAAAACTGCTGTGGCGCCTTCCACCAGAAATAAATAAAATCAAAAAGCTGATAAAAAATCAGCCAATAAATAAAAATAAAGCTGATAAATAATCAGCCAATAAAAAATGGATAAGGCTGCCAACAGCCAATGCCACCACTAATAACAGCAAAAAAAAAAAAAAAAAAACACTTGACAAAATATTGTTCGTCCCACCTCCGACTCACTGGAGGGGGAGTAATGTGTTGACGCTTTATAAGCCAGATAACAGTTACGAGGCATGAGTAATTAATTTTGTCTTTTTACTCTGCTACAAACCCAAACATTGCGAGTTCGGTCCTCGCTATCGCCAATAGCTACAGTATAAATAATATAAAAGTTTTGAAATTTATAAGTCTTACATACCCCCTTACCCTTTTGTAAAAATATTGTTGAGTATTCTGTAATTTTATCTTCTGAACGAGAATTTGAGGAAAAGTTTGGCGACAAATTAGTCTACACTTTTGGCAATTTGTGGACATCTTTGGCAGAGACCTGGTATTCAGCAGTCTTTCTAAAGTGTATTAAAACCGTGTCGCAATTGACAGGGTAATTTCAACTTTAATATCATCTGTTGCAGATTGACAAGAGATCGTCAATGTTTTTTGACCGACTAGTGACTCTGGTCAAATCTCTAAACCAAATTTTCACTTAGAGTTTTTTGCGTGTTCTAAAAGTGAATTAACGGGTTGCTGTTATTGTCTTTTAACTGTAAATAATTGTAATTAACTATAGTAAATAAATTTTAGTCAACGTCAGCAATTGAATTCAAGTCCAAAAAAGACATTTTTAAAACATGATTATTATAAAAGTTTTGGAATTTACAAGTCTTACCTCTATACACTCTTACAAAACAGTGAATAAACGTCTTGCTGTAACTTTCAAGGAAGGAATTGAAATTCAGTTATCATCTGTTACAGGTTGGTAAGCGATTCTCGGTGTTTTCTCGCCCGACTAGTGTCCCTGGCCAAAATTGTAAACCGAATTTTCACTTAGAGTTCTTTCTGTACTCTAAAGGTGAGCTAGCAGGTTGCTATTGTTGTCTTCCAGCTGTAAATATTTGTAATTATATACAGTAAATAAATTGCGTGTGTGCATTCATAAAAAAAATCATTCAATCTGCAAATTTATCCGGAAAATAACAATATCATCCTTTTGTATGAAAACTGCAAACCTTGCGCTAAGCCAGTACAACCATAAGTATTCAGATATTAAAGGAAATATAATATCATAGGAAACGAGTATTCAAGTAAATATATGAGACCCTAGGAAACGAGTATTCAAACAAATATACAAGACCCAAGGAAATGAGTATTGAAGTAAATATGCAAGGCCCTAGGAAACGAATATTCAAGTAAATATACAAGGCCCTAGATAACGAGTATTCAAGAAAATATGCATGATCCTAGGAAAGGAGTATTCAAGGAAATATAATACCCTAATAAACGAGTATTCAAGGAAATATAATACCCTAATAAACGAGTATTCAAGGAAATATAATACCCTAATAAACGAGTATTCAAGGAAATATAATACCCTAGAAAAAGAGTATTCAAGGAAATATAATTATTTAGGAAAGGAGTATTCAAGGAAAGATACAAGTACGTAGAAAATTAGCATTCAATGAAAGGTACAAGTCCCTGAGAAATGAGTATTCAAGGAAATATACAAGAACCTAGGAAATTAGTATTCAAGGAAATACACAAGGCTCTAGGAAACGAGTATTCAAGGAAATACGCAAAGTTCAAGGAAAAGAGTATCGAGGAAATGACCCTAAGAAACGAATACCTAGAAAAGACGGATATGAGTCTTCGCATTAAAGTGCGTTCTACTGGACCTTTTTGGCCTTTCAAGTACATACATAATATTGCATTTTTTTTGTGTGTGTGCTTAGTTGTATAGTCATGAAAACTGAATGGAATTTTTTTTTTAATTTTCAGCCAAATTTATATACAGATTTAATTAATTAATTTTATATACAGATTAAAATTTATATACATATTAAATTGCGATAACAACACACTACTTTATATTTGATTCAAATATACCTTTGTGTTTTTGAATTCTGGTCTTCACATATATTCGAATGTATAGACAAACAGTTGATTCATCCGTTGACATATTTGATCCAGACTTTAATGATGGGTTTCAAATTTGATTTTTCTATCGCTTTTTTGTCTTCTTGCTTCCATGTTCAGATGTTCACAGGGTAGACAGACAGACTTTCTCTAATTGAAATCTGACTGTCTACTACACATGAACTACAGAGAACCAAAACAAAATCGAAAACAAAACAAAGGTAAGAGACATAGGAAACTTTAAAAAACATAACGCATTATCCTTAGCAAGTTAAAAGTAAACTAAATTAATTTAATAATTCGGATAATTATCTTTCTATTTTTGTTGTATACCCTTACTAATCTTATTGAATAATCATTGTTATGAAAACTTACACTGCTAAGATTCTGCTTTGATAAGCAGAAAAGATTACTTGTTTGCTCAAAAGTGTGGAAACTGGATATAACTAATCACCAAGTCGTGTCTTTGAACTTTTAATTAGCGATCATCGTAAATCTCTTTATAAGTTAACGTTGCATCATATTTTAAAGCAATATCTTCATTTTAATGATTCATAGATTTTTGTTTCTATTCCATTTATTAAAGCAGGGAAAATTTAAATGTTTCAGGATTTGGAGTGCAAAAATCTGATTAAATTTCTTTAATCAAATTTAGTTACTGAATTATATGCTAAATCCCTTACGATAATAAACAAATAAATTCTAAAAGGCGGGGTAATTGAAATGAATGTTTAACACAGTATATCTCTTAGAAACATATGTTGCCATAACATTTAATCTTCTTTTAAGAAATTGATGAAAAGAAATATTCAAAAGAATATATTACTTAAATATAAAAATAATATTAATCGATAAAGCTCCAAAGTAATTCTGTATTTTAAATATTTTTTTTAAATTTTATTATTACTCCAAAACTTATGTAAAATATTTCGAAAAAATATATCTCCTAGGCAACAGATTGAAAGTCTCTACATACTTCAAAGTTAAAAAGAGATCTTTAATTATTTCTGCCGTAGAATTTCAAAATTTTTAATTGGTCTTGCTTGATCTAAAATCTTTTGCGTTGTTAAAGATTTTTCTTAAATAATTTGATAAACAGCTTGTACATAAATATATTTTTCTTCTTGTGTCTTATTTTTTATTTAAAATTAATTCGTTTTAATTCATAGTTATACTAAATAAGTGGTAAATGGTGAAGATGTAGGGGGAATATTGGAAGGAACAGTTTGGGTTCTTTACTTCTACTTCTATTACACAAAATTTCAACTGAAAAAATTATAAAAGCAAAATTACATTTTTTTTATTCAAAAATTAGGTTTTGTATTGCATTATTAAATGAAACTTCTATTCAAATCAGTTCTTACTTTTTATATACTCACTTCTTAAGCAGTATTTCGAATTTTATTTTTCAACTGGAAAACGTCTGTTGAAATCCTGTTGAAACGATACTTATGTGAAGAAACTTTTTGACTAATACAATTTTGAAATTATTGATAGGTAAAGAAAGTTTATTTAATTATTTGCTTTTCCTCAACTTAATATTTCACGAAAATTCCAATTTCTGATGAGCGATGACAGTGCTTTTTCCAAGAATTATACAGTTTGAAAGATTTGCAAAAGTTACTCTGGACTCATGAAATTTAGTTATTACACTGCTACAAAATTTGTACCAGTCTATAAAAACGAAAAAAAAATAAAGTAATTATAACCAGTAGAAACATGTTAAATGCCCAGAATCAGTTATTGGAATCCTGATTAAATGATATTTACGTGAAGAAACTGCATATACAGTAAACATGTTTTGAAATTGTTGAAAGACGAGGCAAGATTTTTTAGTTATTTATCATATCTTTTCTCCGCGATTTCACAACAATTCCAGTATATAATGTGTGATGACAGAAAGTTTCCGAAAATTATACGATTCTCAAGATCATCAAATGATTACTTGATAAAATTGACCAATCTACATCACATGAAAAAAGTTAAATTGAATTTTCCACCGGTAAAAACAGGTTTAATATTCAAATCTTAGTATTTCTGCAACAATAATCCAGTGGACATACAATGCAAAATGTTTGAAAAACTTGATAATAGTTAACGACATTTTATTCCATATGAAAACGTGGAAGAACAAGTAAAAAATAGAGTCAAAACAAACACAAAGACATTATTTTCTGAACAATCAACAATGCACAACAACACACCAATAACAATCAACAACAACGCATTAACAATACACAACAACACACACACCAATAACAATCAACAATACATAAGAACACACCAATAACAATCAACAACACAAAACAGCACACCAGTAACAATCAACAATACATAACAACACACCAATAACAATCAACAACACAAAACAGCACACCAGTAACAATCAACAACACACCAATAACAATCAAAAATATATAAATAAGTACCAAATCGCTAATTAAACAAAAGCATTCTGTTTATAATAATTAGAGAGATTGCTCTGTGATCAACACTCCAAAGAAAGACTTAATTCTCTTTTGAGAATTTTCGCTTATACAGTCTCCGAGACAGGATAAAGAATTTTTTAGAAGGATCTTTGGTTCCCAGCTTCTAATAGAGGTTTGTGGATTTTCTCGAACATTTCATCGCTGCATTCGTCACTTTTCCCAAATGTATCGCCAAGAGTAGGCGTCTTTGATCTGGTGCCCCTTTCATCCATCAAAAATGAAATGTAAACTATATTTCCTTTTTTATGTGATTAACTATTCAGTGAAATAATATTACATATTTGTAACAATATACTATACACATACGCATGTGTCCCTTATTTTTAAATGCGTAAAAATATAAAGGAAATAACATTTTCAATACTTTATATTTCTATAATTTTTAAAATCATCAAATGATAAGAGTGCGAATTCGAATTGATATTTAATATTGAGCTCCTTTATAATTTCACAAATAAATAGTTAACATGTCAGAGGGGTTAAATTCCACATCATGTCAGGAGTTTCGAAATATTTTAGAAGAAAAAAATATACTTCTATAACGTGATATATAAGAATTTTTTTCTCTCTCGTTGTTTAGCTTACAAAAGGAATATTCAGTGTAAAATTTAAAGTCTTTGAAATCTACTATAAAACCATTTGCGCGCTTATTTTAATGTTCAATAAAAATAAATAATTCTACATCAAATAAAGTTCTTTTTAGTTTTCTTATGTGCTGGAATATTTCATTTATTCTTTAGTTTAGAAAAATGTAATTTATGTAAAAGCAAATATTAAATATTTCATACAACATTATTTGATGTACCTGGCGTTGGTTGAGATGAAAATCTTTTCATTTGGAATAATTTTAACTTAAAAAACTGTTTTTGTATAACATTTTGCAATAGAAAAACATTTTTATCATCTAAACTTTTTATCGTCTGCATTTTATTAAATATGGGAATATCAATTGAATCAAATAGTTTTTAAAAACCATTATAGTTTCATTTTATCATGTATTTTCAATATTTGTTATATTTGTAATTACAATTTTTTTCTACAAATGCTAAAGTATATGGATACTTGTCTTCTTTTCAGCGATTCACCTAAGCTTAGTTTTAAGAATAATTAAATCACTGTTTTAAGACCAATAAAAATGGTCCAATATGATTAAAAAATTTAAATAAAAGAGAAATCAAAAAATAGTGGTAAATTAATTCAAAGTGAATGAAAGATAATATTTTTGTTTATTTCTAGTTAGTTGAATATTTCCTTAATTTTTGTGCTTTGAGAAGTTGGCATTCTTTTTTATGTCTTACATAAAATGTGTGCTAAATTTGGTTATATTTACTTCATTTGCTTAGGAAGAGATGTAGAATACGCACGCATAGCATAGCGACTTTATATAAATATAAAGAATATAAAGTCATTTTTAATAATGTATTTGAAAATATACTAAGCAGAACTTATAAACTACATATTATCTATGAGTCGAATTTCCTGCTTGAATTTTATAACAAATCTGAAAAGGAAACAAATGAAATATAATCATCTATTTCATTCGATATTAAAATGAATTATTTTTAAAAGTTCTTTAATATTCTTAGGAAATAATTAAAAATACAAAAAAAAGATACTTTTCACATACAAAGATAAATTATTTTAGAAACAGCAACCATGATGCTCATATTTATAACATCAAACCAAAACATTTTCCTTTTTTTATGTTAAGAAATAAATTATTCGATTATGTTAAAACTTTGAAGCATGGAAGCTTTACTCTAAATGGAAAAATAATAATAATATGACAATAAATTTTAAAAAGTAATAACTGGAAGAACTAATATTTTGTGGCAATCGTAAAACTCGAATACACACACTGTTCTGATGACGTTTCCTGAATGTTTCATAAATGTAAATTACTATTTATAAAAATAAATTTAAGGTACTTTCAGTTACTAGTATTATTTGACATTCTTCCTCTAGTTGTTCGATTTTAACTTCCTTCCGTTTGAATTTACAGAAAGAAAAAGTAGACATAATCGCAATTATTCGAAGGAAACGTTGCTGTCTATTTGGAATCCAATGTAATATCCTAAGCAGTGAATACATTGGAAATAGCTTCACACAGCAAAAAATGAATAATTTCTGCCAAGAATATTTTTTTTTACTAAATAATGCTCCTAGGTATTAGATATATAAATATATTCCATGCATCTTTAAAAAAATATGTAAGGAATTTTATATGGTCTGCAATGGAATAATAATTATGGTATAAACACCGCTCATGGAATTTTAATAGGATGTCTGGCTTAATATTAACTTCCATTAATTAAGTCTTTATTAATGATTTATTGTTGCTCTTTCTGTTTGGCGATCTCATTTAAAAATACAGTGTTTGAAGGCTACCATTTCTTGAGCTTTCTGTAGTATTGGATAAGTTTTTTTTAATAAAATAAGCACGCATGCTTTCAAGAAGAAAATTATTTTATGCAATACATGTCTTCCACCGGGTTACCACCCTGATGTTGGTTCTCGCTATTCAAATGAGTACAGAAATGGTGTAATGGACCTCCTACTGAGAAAGATACGTGCTTCCCACCGGAAGGGTTGTGCCGTGATCGGTGATGGCCCCTTAGGACTCAACCACAGTTCCCGTGCAATGTGTCGTGGTGGTCCGGGAATTCAAATTCAATCCGAATAACTTTAATTTGGCAAAGTGGAATAGCATTGTCTGTGGTTATGCAACAATTGCTTTTAAACTTTAGACATGAGCTTTGATAAATTGATCATGACTTACTCATTGAAAATCTATGATTTAAATATTTAGAATACATTTTCTTCATTTAAAGGACTATGTAACCTATGTACTTTTAAGAATTATGTTGCATAATTTTTTTAAAACTTTTTGGTGTCTTTTAGAAAGGATTTAAATTGTTCGACAGCTCTTCAAGGAACGAAATTTCCATAGAGAAACCGGTGTAGGGTTAGAAAATTAATGTAAACAATTTAATTAACTAAACTCAATCATCATGAAAAGAATCGTTTTGGATTTCTTTTGAAAATGTGTGTAAATTTCAGAACAGTTGCCACAATAATTTGGAAAAATGATTGGACGCTTTCACTGAAAGTTTCTATTCCCCCCTTATTTCTTCCACAGAATCTTATACTTTTATGATTATAAAACGTTACCATTTTAAGCTATCCTGAAAACAGGAATTTTAATTTTTTCACTCTTTATAAATTTCTTTTTATGAATCATGTTTCTTATATACTGGACGATTTATACCATATTAAACCCCATTTTATTTTATATAGTATGTTTTATATTTTAATTTTTACTATAATTATTTATGTTTTAGAATATTAAATTTCTGTTTATTCTTCTTTTTAATGCCAATTATCAAGAAATATAAAATTATTTAATTTAATTTTTTATAAATATTATATAATATTCAAATAAATTTAAAACATTCCACTTCTAGTTATCATTTCCTGTACCAAAATATTTAAATATATATCCTTTATTATTTTTTTTATTTCCTTCTTAATGGGAAAGGGGGGGGGCAATACTTGTCTTTAAATATTTGTCTAAAATATCATATTAGTATGGCATTTTAATATTACTTATTTGTTGAATTTTTCTTTTCTTGTTGCATTTATTTTTATCTGAAATTTCTCATCAGTTATTAGATCATTCCTATTTGTCATTTTGTTTAAAACGAAGAAAAATTCAAAATACTTAAAAACCATATCTATTCATGGATATATTACGTAACATAAATTCTAAAAACTTTTTTCGAAACCCTTTACAAACATATATATCTCAGAATAACTAATAGTATCTACAAAGTTTCAAAAGCGTCGATTTCCATAAATGTCCATCACTAAAAGTTAAGAAATGCAAAACAAGTCTTGTTGACACAAACTTTTATAAATACATCATTTTAAGGAAAAGTGCATGTCTTCAATTTTAATAACATAACTTATGCGGATATTGAACATGACATAATCATATGCGGGACATTGCTGTTTTCATTTATGAAAGACCAAGCGCATACACTTTTATCACATCATAACAAATGCTGGTATTGAAGGGCCCATTTGGGTAAAACTTGTATTCTTTAGTCTACCATAACGATAAGCCTCTGACTTATAGAACTGCATGAATAATTCAGATTACCACATTACGCTGTCATGTGACACATTTTATAAAGATGATGAATTGCAATATGAAAGTTTTGTCGATATTTTAGAATTTCGGTATAGGTAATTCAAAGTAGTCTGTTTCTATAAAATATTTAAAAATTCTTTAAAATGTGAAATTATGTAAAATTCTTTTAGCTGGAAGTTCAGATCAATCATATTTAATGTGTCCCACTTTTCATCTGCAGTTACTTCAAAATAATAGCTTGTAGCGATTTAAATACATCAACCGTTGTGACAACAAGGCGGCTGTTTGTAAACGCAGACGATATTATTTTGAACTTGAAAGAAATAAAGCTATATTATCTGTTACATTAATTTTTGAGAATAATTTATTAATTAATTTATATTTTTATTTTGCAGATGTATTTTTGAAGGTTATATAATATTTTATCATTAGTCCGTTTTATAATAGGCAATATATTGTGATTTTATTAGTTTAGAATTTATTTTTGAAATAAAATTGATGGAGATACGATAGAGTTACATTGTAATTGTCTCTATAATAAATGTCACCTTCTTATTTAATTGTATATTAGCAAGAATTAATGATAGTAATATATAATATTTCTAAATAATGGAAGTGTAATTCAGGTTAGAATAAGATGATCTAAAATATATTACAAAATTTCCCATAAAATCTTGTTTTCCTTTATTTATGTATTGGAAATTTCCTATAATCGAAGTTTTCTCTTAAGATTCAGGAATATAAATTTTCACATAAAAATTTGATATTTGCATTCTAATTTATATTTATACAATAGAAAATTAAAATACTATTTTGAACAATCTGTTCAAAACATTATTTTTGCTCCTATAGTAACGTACTATTCTATTTATTTATTTTTTTCATTTTAAATGCCCAACATTTTATTATCATTCATCCTGTAATGTCATATTTTAATTTCTTGGCGAAAATGTATTTGCCCTTTTTTATTAATACCTGTATTTCTCCTTTCCTGGTATTTTATGAATATCTTTATACCGGTCTTTTTCTAATACCTGTGTTTAATTCAATTCGTCTACATTTAATAGGCCTTCTATAGAATTACTGAATTGTATAAGTTGCGAAAAGCATATACCTCTTTATTTCTTTTACTTGAAACTTTATGAATGAGGTTCATCTATTTTGTAACTTTATTTCATTTATTCGTTTAGGGTTAGTAAAAATGGTGAGTTACACGATAGAACAATGTGTTAACACAAGATCTGAATTAAATAAAATAGACATATTGAAAAGGTTATATATGGAATAATATATAGGGCAAATGGTATCTACGGCTTTGCTGGCACATAGGCATTCTTTTGTCTAGATTTTCCGTCTCCATTTTGCATAAATGTGACTGAATTTCGTTGATGCAGCGTTGAATTTCCTCCTTCAATGCGCGCGCACTTTTGGGCTTGTTGGCATAGGCATTTGACTTCAAATAACCCCATAAAAAGAAATCCAGTGGTGTTAAATAATACGATTCAGGGGGGGGGGGGAGGCAATTCGCACGTTTTCGAACTTTGGCCGCCAGACTTTCATTATTTTTGAAATATTGTTCAACAATGAAAACACGTTGTTCAATCGACTATCGCTCCATTTTTATTAACCCTAAACTATCGGTTGCCAAATGTTTTTTTATAGGTAGCAATACTTTACTGTAGGAACAATGGCAAATTCAAATATTGCGTTAATTTTGGAACATCCTTTATTACAATAGAAAAAAAAAATATTTCGTATCATTTCACAATGGGGACAGACAAATTCTAATTCAAAAGGTAATACCCTTTTTTTTCCTAAATGTCTTTTTAGCTCGCCTCAAAGATCTTATGCAAATACATCTTAAATGAGTCATGTGGCATACAAGACAAATACTGAAACTGGAATCAATTTCTTTTCAGCTTTACTTTCCCTGAAAAAATGTTAAAGAAAAGTGGACGATTTCGCCAGCACTTTTGATAACCGGAACGAAAGTATTCACCGATTTTTCCATTTATTTACTTACCTAAGAGAATGTTCTGAAGATTTGAGATTTCTTTAAACGGAACGAGAATTTTCCGGCGTGCTCAAAAATCAATCTCGTGCTGCGTGAAAATGGAAGATTTTTTCCAGCTTATTTATTTTTCATACCCTGCTTATTACGAATAAATAATGGATGGCAATTTTGTAGAAAAAAGATTGGGACGCTCTAAAATTTCTTAATCTTAAAACAAATAGCAGGCATTTTTCTTGGTTTTAAGATAAATAAATTGTAATATCATAAATTATACACTTGTCGCAAAATGTCTTCAGATCTTGACATATTAAAATTGAGTACAGTTTGAGGTTTTCAGTTTTATTAACTTTGCATATATATAGTTATAAAATATTTCAGTGCTATATGTTTTAAAAAAAAACAATTTAATAAAATATTTCAGGCAACACATCCATTAAATATTCTTTACTAGTCGTTGCAGACAATTAGCTGAGTCATTGAAAATTTTGGTTATCTTTGAATTCGGATAAATCGTTGATAAAAAATTATGAAATTAGTCATATCATATGCGTAGCTTTTACTTTCTTTATCTTAAAAAGTAAAAACCCAGGGACGGGCACTTCGAAGTGAGGATGAGATGCTTCTGGTATGGTGGTTGGATCTCTCTACCCTGGAGGGTACAGAAAAAGGTGGAGGATCTGGCTCTTCCCGTCGATGACGGGACGTACTTCCTTAGGGAAGGCTTGTACTGTGACCGGTGATGGCCCTTAGGACTTCGCCACAGTTCCCACTAGTGTTGCTGGTGCGGCGGTCCGGCCATTTAGTATTATTTATCGGTGTGCCTTCTGGCGGATTGGAGAGTGAGTGATATGACTTATCTTTAAAAATAGCAGAAATTCTGCTTCGTTTTGAGATAAATCATTTGTAATATCACAATTTATACACTTGTCGTAAAATGTATTCAGAGTTTGACATAATAACATCGAGTACTATTTAAAATTTTCAATTTTGTTCACTTTTCATATATATAGTTACGAAATATCGTTTTTTTTTTAATACTATACTCGCTTACTATACTATATATTTAAAATGGTATTCAGTTTACTGTACATTTTTTTTTAAAAAAACGATTTGATAAAATATTTCAGATAACGCAGCAATGTATCCATAAAATATTCTCTAGTAGTCGTCGTTGACAAGCGGCTGGGCCATTGAAAATGTTGGTTAAATTTAAATTCGGATAAATCGTTGATAAAATATTATGAAATTAAAGTCCTATCATTTTCTATGCTCTTACTTTCTTTATCTTCAAAAAGAACAGAAATTTTCCTTGGTTTTCAGATAAATAGATTGTAATATCATAAATTATACATTTGAAGCAAAATATTCTTCAGATGTTGACACATTAATATCGAGTACTATTTAAGATTTTTTATTTTATTAACTTTTTATACATATAGTTACGAAATATTTCAGTATTATACGTTTTTCTAAAACAATTAATAAAATATTTTACACCATCACCAATGCATTCATAAAATATTCTTTACTAGTAGCCACAGACAATCAGCTGGGTCATTGAGAATGTTGTTATATTTGAATTCGGATAAATCGCTGATAATAAATTATGAAATTAACGTCACATCATTTGCTTACTCTTACTTCCACTCTTGCTTTCTTTATCTTCAAAAATAGCAAAACTTCTGCTTGATTTTGAAATAAATCGATTGTAATATCATGAATTATATATTTAAAGCAAAATGTCTTTCGATTTTGATAAACTAACATATACTATTTAAAATGATCAAATTTTTAAACTGTTTTGATATGTATAGTTTTGAAACATTTCAGTACTATATTTTATTAAAAAAAACTGAATAGAATGTTTAGAAAATGCAACAACATGCCTATTAAATATTTTTCACTTATCATCTGAGACAAATTGGTAGTTCACCGGATATAGTGGTTATATTTGATTTCAGATTAGTTTTTGAGAAAAAATTATGCTATTAATGAGATGTTTGTGTAATTATCCCATTCCAGTTTTATTTATTGTGTATTTTAATAGTAATGATGGAAACAGTACCGTAATATCATTGTGCTACTGAAAACACAAATATCTGATTCATCAATCTTTTAAATTTTCCTAAATTGCAAATTCACTTTTTTTTAATTGTCTTGAAAACTACCTAAACATTTACACTTAACTGGGGAGGTGCGGTCTACGAAACCGCATTTCATTTGCACAAATAAAATTTTCTAATGAATGTATTAGTATGAAAAACTGCCAATATATTATTCAGATATTTCTCTTGATATATAGATATGTTTTAGAAATTTTTCAAAATATATTATCACTGAAAAAAGTAAATGCGTTGGAAAAAATAGTTTCTTCTCAAATTACTTGTTACAATAAATAATATTCTTGAAAAAACATATTATTTTGTACTTTTTAAATCATATTTACTTTTACAGTATATGAAGGTATATAGAAGACAATAAAATGTAAAATTCAACAATTATATGAAAAATTTAAAAAAAAAATTGATAATGGCTAAAATTGGCCTTTTTTTTAATCGTCTTATGTGACTTTCATTGCACGGTTTTCTAGGGCATTTTAAACATGCAGGTTAAGACCTAGGACATAAATCAACCTATAAATTCTGTAGATATATCTCTTGGTATATTAATATATTTTATAATTTTTTTTAAATACATTATCACTAGAAAATTAATTATGTTTGAACATACATATCAGAATCCGTTGATTGCGAACTTTCATCGAAAAACTCTTCTGTACAATTATCCTTATCACTAAAATCACTTTCTGCTTCATTTAAAAGTGTCTGGAGCACTGCTTTATATTAGGATCAGTAAATTGGATGATATTTGGGGGCCCAAGTTTTAACGCCCTCTGCTAAGCCTCGATTATCACTGGGACACTGACAGATAGGTGCGGTCTAAGAGATCGCGCAAAATGAAATAACTGAATTATTATAAAATCATTCGCTGAAATCGGTTGAGAAAGTACACGTGTATTGAAGGTCACAAAACAGGAAGCTACAGGGTCAATCCATTCAGTTGAGCTAAAAATAGAATAGGGTTGACGGAAAATCCATCGCTAGCGGTTTCACAGACCACACGTCCCCAGTTAAGGGTTAAACAAGATCTTTCTTCTTTAACATACAGCAATGTAAAAAATCATTGAATTAAGTATTTGTTGAAGCTGTGGAATTGGTTTGAAATTCAGAGCAACAATACTGATATATTATAATATTGTTATCATGATCAATGATTGATATATGATCAATATTGATATACTATTGGAAATCAGGTAAAGAAATATTTTTTAGAAAATACCAAAATTCAGGAAAAAGTTGTGCGAATATCAAATTAATGTCATTTAAAATATTTTTATTTTTAAATTTTCAAATATTGTGAAATTAATTTTCGAGCAAATATATTTTCAGAAGCAATGTCAGCAAAACGCCAAAACCCAGCTTAATTTTTACTGTATTAAAATCTTAAATAAAACTTCAAAATAATCTCTAAAATTTCCACATTTCTAACCTTCAAATTATATATGTACCAACTTTAGTAGCCTTATGCGTAAGAAAGGATCTGGACTGTCGAGAACAAACACACGCATACAAGCATGTAAACACAAATTTTTGTCTTTATTATTGGTAAAGATAAATATGAGGGTTTATAATATAAAATACTAAGCATTTTTATTTATATTTTAAAATTTACTGTAATAATAATTGAATATTCTTATTTCCGTATTCTGTAAAGAATTATAAAATGAATTTTGATTTCTATCTCCCTTGTCATTTACGGGCCCAATCATGAAATTTGGTTCATAGCTTCAATATTTTAAAGCATATAAAAATCGAAATTTCAGATAAATTTCTCTAAAGTTTGATTATCCTTCAGACTGTACTTTAACCCTTTCTAGGGCCGTAGAAAGTATGCTTCCCACCAAATTTATCAATCTTTGTATGAAATTATGTAGTTTGGCATAAGTTCTGACAAATTTTTTTAGTAAAACAAAAACTAAGATACTTCAGTTCTTTATCTTACACGAAATGATGTGTCTTGATTTGTTACTTGATTATTAATTAACCAAATTAATTAATGAACCAAATTAAATTTATCTAATAAGCTAAATGAATCCCTTTTCTTATTCTAATTTCAAGCCTAAAAATATTTAAACATAATATGACTAGAAAAAAATGGCCCGTTAAAGGGTTAACATATATGTTCTTTTAACTCAAACTTACTCTGACCTAAATAAAAGAAACTTCATATGCACTCTAGTAGCTACAATAATAGCTCTTTATTAAATTTTGGCTTCGATCGGTCTGAAAAAAAAGGTGTCCAAGTTCTTATAAATTCAGGTTTTAAGTATTTGTGTATTAACTGTATGTAAGCGATATATCATCAAATATCAATTGTTCCAAGATTATTGTTAGTGGTAAGCTTTTAATTCACAGGTACTAGTTTTATTTTCTACGAAACCTACAATTACCTTGTGTAGGGCTCCGAAAAAAAAAATTAATTAAAATTTGAGAGCTCTTGGTATTATTGAGTTTTCCACAAGGTGCATAGTTTCAGGGCGAGAAGGATCTATAGGATGCGAGAATTTTTCGTGGAGAAGCCTACCTTTCGTAAGGTTTAACAATTAATACATGTCCCATTATAAAGTATGCAAAAAAATAGTGGAAAACGTTGCAACATATTAAAGTTTTTAATTGCAAAATAGCTTTATTTAAGATAAAAATATACATTTAAACCATTTTTTATAAACGAATTCTAACATATATTTATCTATAAATAATCTTTATATATTAAAAGTTTTAAATTTTAACATTTCTGGCTTGGTTTAGGCTAACTAAGCCTAATAATATCGTTTTCACTTAAAGGATGACTATGATAACATCGTCATCATTTGAAATAGGTTTCTGCAACTTCGATAATCCTTTTAACGTAGCTTTTAATATTGGCTTTTATATAGCAAATCAAAATTTTAATTACTTGAAATTCTAAACAAACAATATATAGTTTCAAAAGTAAAATTCATTCACTACATAAAAAAAATATCAAATAATTTTTAGTCTTGATTTAGTGTTTACTGGGAGAACACAACCATAAAAACGACAAAAAAAGCAATTTATCAGTCATTCAGTTTTCAACATAAACATTCAACTCTCGACAATATTCACATTTCCGGAATGACAAGCTCCAAAAATGGAATTATTTTTACAATACCGTAAACCAGATGTTCTGACGGAAAACTTCGAAATTAAGAAAAGGAGCATCTTTTTCCAATCGAAACTTTTTATTCTCTCCTTTCTCTAACAATAACTGCTTCTCAAAAACTTGGAGAGCGTTAACAGATTTAAAAGTTCTGTTAAAGAATGTTCATAGCGAAAGATTTATCTTGTTACTCCACCCTTCTTTCCCGCCACTGGGAGGGGGAGTCTGACTAAAATGAAATTATGGAAACTGCTGGATTCTTGTACTCATGGGGTGGAAGGGGTCGCACCTGCTTTATTGTTAAGTTGCGGAAAGTGGATAAAAAAAAGATGAGAATAGTATAAGAAAAGATAATCGAGTTTTCGGTGTTGTTGCCTTTTATTTTTATTTTAAATGAATTAAGAACTGAATAGCAATTTACTGAAAAAGTTATTTGGATATTATTGAATAGGAAATGGTATTTTTTTTATCCCTCTCACTTCTAAGGAGACGATTTGAGGCAATTTGAATATTTTCACTTAACATCCAAGAGGGCCGGTTTCAGCCGCTTGCTTTCTTTGGAAGAATGTTACTATTATCTCTGTATTATCTCTGGTGGTTGCGGTTTTTTCACAGCTCACTTTAATGCGAGTAGGAAAGCATTCACTAAATAGGTTGCTAGCGCATATTTCATATATTTTCAAAGGATTGGGTTTCTATTTTATTGTTATTACCAAATAGAAAAGATTTTATGGCTATTTATTAAAATAAATGTTTAATAAATACTTGAGTGATTTTTTAACTATGAATAATATAATTGAAAAAACTAAAACTGATATAAAGAGGTTGAAAGAAAATGCTCGTTATTGAAAACCCATGAGACAATTACTCAAAGGTGAGAGTTAACAGATTTATTATTTCGAACGACAGGGTGCAACTGACCCTCGTCTTGGAAGAGCCCACTTCTTGTTGCTGAACGCCCAAAAAGTCTGGTTGTTAAAGGGTAAAAAAGGAAGGTTTTTGGTGTTAAACAGTTATACACAGGTAAAAGAATTGTCATCCATGTCGAGAGTAATACCACTGGGGGTACTGGATCAGGGGTGATCGTTCTCTGATTCAGGTCTAAATGACGATCTGTGGTTGAGTGAATGAAATGCGTGAATGAAGTTCGCCCCGTAAAAAGGGTTGTGGCGTGTGTGTAGCTAAGTCGTTCTCTTGGCCCTAGATGGCGCTACTTTAGAAACAAGAGGCGCTCCCCCTCAGGCTTAAATCGGCTGTCTTCGAACAGCTGGCTTGTCCATGGCCAGTGCCATAAGAAACAACAACAACAACAAAAGAATTGTATAAATACACTTTAAAAATCCAAGAATTATTTTAAATTTATTGTATTATGAAGATGTTTCAAACAATACATTTATAATATGAAAATAATAGTTCAGTTTTATGATATATTATTTGATATGAACTAAATTTTTCAACATTCGGAATTCGATCCTGAAATATAGAAATATATAAATTATTTGAACCCATACAATCATATTGAATCTGTAAAAAAATGCATTATCGAATTCTACGTTAGTCTGCATAGTTGCATAAAAGACTCATCATAACCCATTACTTGCCAAGATCCCCATTAGTTGTCACATCTCCTCCCCCCCGCACGATCCTCCATAATGCAGGAATTTTACGCTACCTCTCATAGGTGAGCTAATGGCAAAGTCTCGACTTTGGGGCAGAAGGATTCCAAATTCGAGAACCGCTTTCACCAATAATCCTTCATCAATGCAATCACTTCGATTGATAAAGCTGATCAGAGCGAAATCGAAAAGAGGAGATAGTCCAGACACCGTCTTCGCTATCTGACTGGAGCTCAAGGTAATCAGTTTCATACCAAAGTAGCTTGTGTATTTCTTCCAAACGAGACATTACTATAACCAAACTAAACTAACATATGTATGAAGGTTATAAGGAAAGGCATCGGACGTGATTTTTTATAATCTGATCACCCAAAATATTACAACATTCAAGCTCTTTTTTCATTTTAAAGATAATTTAATCCAGCTAAGAATAAATAAACTTTAAAAATTGTGAAAAAATAGTTACTGAAGAGGTAGTTATTCAATATATGCAAAACAATTTCGAAAAAATTGTACTTCAGATTTTTTTCTTCAAATTACACCTTATTAATAAATACAGTATTATGATTAAAATGCTTCGATTGAATAATATTAATTTAAGAAAGGCACATCTTACTATACCAAATGCTGAATACAATGATAAAATTATTATTTAATAAAATTATTTAATAATTAACACTTAATTTTAATAATAATAATTAGAACTAAAAAGTCATTTAATACAGAAGGAATTATGATATTTAGTTTCAATTCCAGTTCAGAAAGTTAAATCAGTATTTTTCTAAAAATAAAATAGTATTTAAAAAATGCATTGTTTCTAAATAATCTGATTATATATTAAAGTTTTAAATAATCTGACTATATATTCATGCTTTTAAAAAAAAAATATTGTTTAATACAATCTCTTTACCAACTCAGTAGTAATGCAATTTTAACACAAATAATCCAATTAACCAAATTAAAGCTCGCAAAATACGAGTATGTCAAATATAATTAATCAGTTCGCGTAAAGAAAAAAAATCCTAAATATTATATATATCATAAACATTTTGATTTAAAATATGTAATCGTATTCAGTATTTCTATTACGAAGTTGATAAAAACGAACTCCTTTTTTTTCTGAGGTCGCTCCATTATTTAAGAGATAATTTTCGTTAAATAGAATTAATGACAAGCAACAATCTGTCAGAAAAGGAGCGTTTTCAGCAGAAAATTGAATCAGAGGAAGTGCACCAGGTGGAAATAATGACGTTTAACGTAAATTCCCTAAGCACTTAATGTATGTTTCTTCCCTTCGAACACCTGACAGTAAGAATTTCTTTCTTCTACTTTATGTTGTCTTGGGTTCCCACCAGTGGTAGTAAATTGATTGTTATTTGAATATGAATTGATTCGGTTTTATGTTGGAACCGAAAAAGGAGCACATTAAAAGCTAATTCAAAAGAAAGAAAACAAACGAGTGAAACAATATATTAAAACAAAGTGTCGTTTATATTTGTTAAAAATTTAAAAAAAAACCCATACATATATGGTCTTAAATCTTTTTTACGTGGTTTTCATTTCTTTATAAGAATCATGTTATCCTGGAGATGAAAATATTTCTCAAAAATAGAGGAACATTTCTAATATCAAATATTTATTTCCTCGTATACGTAGTATAGAGAAAGTATAGAAATCGTCAAAATATTCGGAAACAAGATTTTGATGAATCTCCACGTTTTAGAACTCCCTGAGTTCGAAAAATGTACGTTTGTAAAATGGCCATCTGTCTATCTTTTACCAAAACAATAAAATAAAAAGAAAAAAAACGTTTTGTTCTAGACGGTTAAAATCTGGTCTACAGTATTTAAACTAAATGTCCAGATTTCTATTAAATTTTGAGTAAACTGTGTTACGAGGAAGGGTATCTGTACAGCTATTCGATTAAAAGTTACTACAAAATGGGGCATAACTACAAAATAGGGCAGCATCCTGGCATAGGGGTAGCGCGTCTTTCCCGTAATCTCGGCGTCTCGTTTCGAGTCCCGGTTCTGGCATGATTGTTCTTCTTCTGTGTTCTATCTGTGAGGTGTATGAATGTGTCCCTTGTAAAAAGGGGTTGTGCAACGCATGTGACGCATGAAGTAGCTAAGTCGTACATTTGGCGTTAGTTGGAGCTACTGAAAAAAATAGAGACGCTCACTCGGCTGAAATTGCTGACAGATAATTGTCAGAGGGTTTGTAATGTGTCATAAGTCACGGCAACAACCACAAAATGAAGAGAACTATATAGATAAGATACAGATTTATAATCTCTAGTGTAGACGCCTGGCAAAGTTTGAGACAAAACCAACAACGAGTTGATGCCTGTTGGTCTCTACTTTCAGAAACGTTACATTATGTTAAAGCTATAATGCATTATAGATCCGTATAAACGGGTTCACTGTCTGTATGTCTGCACTTTCAAAAATATTTTAACCCGATAATACAATAATGCAATGACTTAAATATATCAAAATAAGCACGGCATTTTGTTATTGCAAATGTAATTTTACGTAAAATTTTGATTTCAATCATTTCGGCAAACAAAAAAAAAAAAAAAAAATCTAAAACACAAACTGAATTTTCGCTTACTATTAACTACATGCCATGGATTAATTGCCAAATCTTCGACAAGGATGACACCAAAGATTCAGCCAAAATGCTAAATACACACCAAAAGTTAATATTTCGTAATTATTGTTCGCCTGCTGTAAGCTTTCTCTGGCATGACAAATTTAATAGAGGATATGCGAGGAGATTTTAGAGACACCACTCCACAAAGCAGTAAGTTATATTTTTATCTTATACTCTTAATTCGAAATTGTGTTTTAAATGAAATTTCTACATTTTAAAAATCTTTCATTCGGGAAAAAATTATAAATGTGGAATCTTCAGGAAAAAATTTAGGTTATAATTTTCATTGCAATACTAATTTTATTTAAAGATTATAGTATTTATTTTCTGCAATATATTAGAGATTCCCGGAAAAATGAGGTTAAAAACACTAACTTAAATATAAATTGAAAGTAAATGGTTTATATTAAAAAAATGAACTGCCACATTTAAAATAAATACAATTTTACCATATTCTACAGAAATACCTAAATATCGAAATTAAATCCATCACATACTTATACTGAAATACTAAAATCCCGAAATTAAGTCTACCGTATAATTCTACTGAAGTTCTGAAATCTCGAAATCAAATCCATCGTATACTTCTACTGAAGTAATGAAATCTCAAATTTAAATCCACCGTATGCTTCTGCTGAAATACCGACATCTCGAAATTGAATCAACCATGTACTTCTACTGAAAAATATCGAAATTAGATCCACCATATACTTCTATTGAAATTCTGAAATCTCGAAATTAAATCCACCATATGCTTCTACTGAAATCGCGAAATTAGATCCACCATATATTTCTATTGAAATACTGAATTCTCGAAATTAAATCCTCCGTTTACTTCTTCTCAGATAGCAAAATTAGATTATCCATATATTTGTACTGAAATCGCGAAATTATATAGATAGGGATTAAAGCTGTCTGCGTCTATTATTTAGTTTGTTTTCTTCAATCTGCAAAGTATTTATTTGCCACGTCATAAAAAAATTATTCCTGTTGTAAAATGCAGAATATTTTGTTGAAGTGCAAATTTAAGCGCGTGCTTTAATTTCTTTCAATAGAGGGGATCTTGACGTGTTTCTTTCAGGATATAAAGGCAAATGTAACATTGCTTTAAATTGTTGCCTTTTGCTACTTTACATTTTGAAATAACCGGGTCTGCATGCAAAATTATATTTAACTGAATACTTTGCCTTTTTAATTTCTCCTGTACGAAGTGTATAAAGAAAACGCATTGAAATTGCCCAAAAATTCGAATTCGATATTTTCACATTTCTTCATCCATATCCGAAAAGCCCATTTCTATAATTATATTTGTGTGTCTTTGAAAAACTTTAAGCTAGGTAGAAGAAAATAGGCATATGTTTCTTACAAAAAATTTGTAGATTTCTGAAAATTTTGAACGGAATATATTTAAAGGAAGTTTAGTGTGTCTAGATGTCCGAGTAAATTGAATATGATCATCGCAAAAATTAAAGAGCTAGATAGATAAATCTGGTTCCAGATTTTTCACCTAATCCGTTTCAAATATCGTATCAAATCCATCAAGGTGTTGCCCATCTAGCAATCTGTACCTTGATATACAAGCAAATTCGAAGGTCCAAAAAACTCATTAGCACAAACAAATGAAATTTATGATATCTTGTAACTACAATTGTAGTTGCATGTGAGATTTTGATTTTAATCGAAGTCCTAAATATCTGTTCGATTTTCTGGTACTTCTATATTCACAGTATATCAATGATTAATCGCCAAATAATACAGACAAAAATCGTTTTTTTGTAACTATTGCTCGCCAGTGTTATGCTGTTAATACACTAACTAATACCTGTTTTCTTTTTTATTCTAAGAAGTACAATCTCATGAATGAATATAAAAATCTAAGCACACGTGAGAATTTCAGCCTTGCCCAAATTGCACTTTTTGATGTGAGGTGATATTGGATAACATTTTTAATGGAGAATATGCTAGAAAGTTTCGGAGAAAACACTGCTGATGTTTGTCGTATTATATTCATATACTCAATATGTACAGATACTCAAAACATCAAAAGGCTACATGCGTGCTATAGATTTACATTTCTGACGGTAAAGTTTAGTATTATATGTCTTAATATCTCACCATCTATGTCTTTCTAATTTTAATTATCATAATCACATGTCTTGCCGAAAGATAAATATTTTCTATGTAAAAATTGAGACATGCATACATTTATGAAGTAAATAACACAAAATAAAATACATCTATTTAGCCCTTGGATTGCCTTGGGATTGCGTTGACAGGCTGAAAAGATTAGCAGGCTATTCAAAAGTCTGGAAAGAGGATACGGTAATTATTCACTCTTGTCTTGGTAATCGTGTAAACTTTTAGTTAATGATTATTACAGTTTTTTCATACATGCCCACATTTATAAAGTAAATATTACAAAATAAAATACATCTGCTTAGTCCAATGCCTTTTGAATTATTGATCCCAGATGTACAGATATAATTATAAAACTGTGTTCTTATTTATATGTATTATTATATGTTTTTAATTATATGTATGACATGTAGGTACTGATCAACATATTGAGATATGATTTCTTTATATACTTAATATATATTTCTTCACCAAAAAGAAAGTAAAAATTAAGAGAATCGTTAAACAAAAATTGATGAAATTCTTTGTTCAGTTATTAATTAGATTTAATCATTCTCAAGTTTATAATAAATTCATAAAATAACTTTCAAATTCGAAAATTTATCTTTACATTTTGTACACCTTTTTAATTTTTTATCAGAAATAATTATTCAGGATACGGGCATTGGTTTGAGAAATAATCTTGCTTTGGGATTGCTTCGACAAGCCGAAAAGATTAGCAGGTTGTTCATAAGTCTGAAAAGAAGATACGATAATTATTATATCGTGTCTCGGTAATCGTGTAAAATTTTAATTAACGATCATCACAGTTCTTTCATAAGTTAATTAGTATTAGATCATATATTAATTTAATGTTTCGCCTTAGCATGAGAGAAAATAAATTTTATTTTTGTTCAGCTTCTCAACGGGGAAAAAAAACACTGACTATGGAATTCGAAAATGTTATTTAGCTTCTTTAGTGCCTACTCCCGAGTAAAAACAAATTAATTGTGAGTGCTAAATTTATAGTTAAGGATTTTTCATAAAAAAAGACATTGAGAAACATGATTTTTTCAAGTAAATTTGCTTTGCACAATAAATTATTTACTACTAAATGAAAATTTAATTCTAATACAAAGGTACTTAATTTCAATATAAAAACCAATATATTCTAAACACTTGACTAAAAATTGATAAGAAAACTAATCATCAAATATTTTTAAAGATTTTTAATCATTAAATGCCTTAAAAAAGATTTAATAAATAATTAATCTTTTAATTATTAATTTTTTTAAAGAATCAGGCACAATAAACTGTACCTAATTTCGGATTTTCTCTCTATTTAAATATTTTTTTTAATAAAATAGTGTGTTCATTTTTCAAATATAAATTTCTGCTGCATATTTTTTTCTTGATATATATTTGTCACATTCAATAATAATTAATTTAATTAAATCGCATTGTTAACAAATTATCCATTTACCTTAATTATACAAGCCTCGTCAGCAATATTTTATATTTTGAGATACGTATACATGATGCCTAATGTAATCATGTTGATTTTCAGAGTAAATAACAATTTCACGATATTCTAAAAGAATGCAATGAATTATTCCTATAAAATACATCAGATTATTTTATACACAACGTAGTTTTTGATGCTATGCTGGAATGTGAACATATCTAGCAACTGTATCGGTGAAAAATTACATTAAAACTTAACACTAATAAAAAATAGTTTAACTATATGATTCTTAATATATTATGAATAAGTAAACTTGATCCATTATTTTTACAAAATGTTAAATAAAATTAATTTTTTTTACATTTATTTGATTATGCATTGAAGTAATTATATAATATCTATTTTCTTGGTTAAAACTATATTTATTATTTTAAATTATTAAATAACAAGTACACGATTACCAGTTGAATTGCAATGTTCTACAATTTCAAAAATAAGGCAAATATATTATAAAACAAATTTCTTTCACCATAACATTTAAAACTGAAAATAAAATTTAAAACATTTACGAATCTAATAAAATCGTTTGTTATTATGGAGTCTATTGATATTAGGTATAAATAATAGATTTGTATTAATTATTATTTCTTTTATTATTTACTAAAAAATGTAGTTATGTTAACTTTAAGAATATGTACTTTATAAAAATTCTATTAATTTTAATAATTAATCTTAGTTAAAATTATAATCTTTAATTTTAAAGATAATAATATGCTGTTTATATAAATTATATTAATTGATAAATTACACCTAGCAATATATACTTAATATGAATTACATTACTTGATAAATTAGAAATTTTTTATAATGTGCATGGAGAGATATCAAGAATAAGATATTAAACTATATTACACAAGATCATCATCATTATGCATTGCTTAAATTTTGTAGAAAAGCATAAAAATACGCAAATAAAAAACTATAATATTTTTAATCTATACTTATAATAAAGCTCAATATGTGTGTGTGCGTGTGTTGGCGCTCTACAGGCCAGACCGTATGACCTACAGCTACCAAATTTGGTACATGTATACCTTGGAGATTGGGAATGTGCACCTGGGGTTCCTTTTTTCGAATTTTTAATTTTAATTTTAATTATTAATTAAAAACTAACTTTCCCGCCAAAAAAATCTTCCATTTTCCCCACCGCCAACTTTTCCGCCAAAAAAATCTTCCATTTTCAGCACCGCCAAATGAGTAAGGCTTCAGTTTTTTTGTTTGTTTTTTCCCAGCAGTAATGAGGCTAGGGTTAACACTTTTCGGCGGATTATTTCAAACGATTCTGTTTATTTTCTTAATGTTTGATGCATTTAAAATTAAACATTGTTAATTAATCGATCTTTCAGACTTATTCTGAAGTACTTTTGAATTAAAATAAAACAGAATAAAGGAAATTAAAAATTTCTAATCCGCATAGCGTTACCCCAACTGGCGTAGAAAAAATCATGTATTTGCGTTACGTAACTGGCGTTGAAAATTCACGCATGCGCATTGTGCTCCGAATTCCGCATTGTGTTGACAATTATTATCAACGGATGCGGACTGGATTTAAATTATTTTTAGGTTCGTTGTATGCTTTTGTAATTAAAATGTATTTATGTTATTTATATATTTTTTGTATATGTTTATAGTTTTAAGTACATCGTTTTTTAAGTAGTTTTTTTAAAACCGGTTTTCAACCGTTTATTTTAAACGATTCGTTTTATTTTCTTAGTGTTTGATGCATTTAAAATTAAACATTGTTAATTAATCGATCTGCTGATAATGAATCTAAGAAAATTTTGTTTACAAACTCTTGAGATATTACATAAATTAAAAAAGATATTCTTTAGTGCCCATAAAGTTTAAACGCTGAATGACTCTATTTTCAGTAATTAGATTATAAAAAAAATGCTTTGTTTCAGTAAAAAATATTTTTATATTAATTGAAGATTAATTCTTTCCATTTTAATTTAAAGCATAAATTCTACGGGTGCTAACAGAAAATTAGAGAGATACATATTACGTTATGACTGAAGGCCTTTATAATATTATGAATGAATTATATGGCAATCAAAATTTGAAGTTTTAAAATATTTTGATGAATATGCTATTAAAGTAGGAATTCATAAAATATTTAATTATTAAAATTTTAACATTAAGATTGATTGGTTTAACCGGCTGGCCACCAAATCCGGCTAGTATATTATAATGTACTCTTCTCAATAAATATTTTGTAAAAACAAAATCACCAAGAAAGTATGAAATATATTTTCTATACCGTCAAAAGCAAAATAAATAATAATAAAAATCAGAACATCTGACTTTTTTTCTGGCATCCCAAGATTATTTTATTTTAAAAGAGGAAGGCAATAAAAGAGCTTTTCAAGTTATAAACGAAGAATCTAAGAAAATGAAGAAAGAATTTATTGGGTTCTGTAGTAATACGAAACATGAAATCTTTGCTATAAATGAAAAAAAGCAAAGGTTACAAGAATAAAATTCAGAATGCAACGATCATAGGAATTCACTTTCTGTAGCAACCGCGCCCATCTATTTCGGTGGTGTATTTTCAGGCTTCACAAGTAAAAATTAAATTCTATAAAACAAGTTTACTGGACTGATATTCTAAATCCGAGTTTTTTAGATTCAGATCCCAAGTCATTTGAAGTTTTAAATAGAAAACTAAGATATCTCGACTACTGTCGAATATTTGAAATATAAATGGTTTCTTTTCAGAATCCAATTTAGATGTTCATTGCAGAAAAAATAACGAATGTAGATCTATGAGACAGAGATAAAAAAAGACGCTGTTTCCTCATTCTGTAATGGCTATTGTTCGGTAAATTTGCTCAGGAATTTGGTTTCTGATAAACTTATTGCTGTCATGTTTAAATCAGTGGCAGTGGCCTTCCCAAAGCATTCTCACATTCTCTCTAATAAACTTGTCATAACAGAGAACGCTTGTATAGCACAGGCGTACTATAGTTAATAATATTTACTTTTGCCTTGTATTTAGTACTTTCACTGAATTTTTCGTGTCATCCTTGGCGAGCGTTTTGGCGATTAATCCGTGGCATGCATGTAATAACATCACAAACTCGAATTTGTGTTTTAGCTACGTTTTTCTCAACCGACTGAAACGAAAATCTGCACTGATCTGAAAATTGCTTCCTAATTTGGTATATTGAAGTCACTGCGTTTTTAAATTTTAGCGTTAACATATTTCTGAAACTTCAGAAAGACAGACAGTCAAATTGTAAATGGTTTTGTCTCAAACTTTGAAAAGAGTCTGTACTATAGATGATAAATATGTGAACATAATTTTATCTATCGAGCTCTCTTCGTTTTTGTAATTATTGTGTTGACTTATATCAAAACAGACGGACAGACGTATTCCTTCTGCAAAAATGTTACTCAAAATTTGATATAAATCTGCACCGCTTTATAAAAACCGCAAAATAAATTTCAAAGCATTTTTCAGTTATTTTGGTCGTAAACAGAGAACAGACGGACATTTTCCTTTATTATTATTATTATTATTATTATTATTATTCCACTCAGTGAGGTCTAAAACGTTTAGAATCGTCAATATCTCAACTTCGAATTTTTAAAGATTATTATTATTTCTCTATATTGCGTATACGAGATGGTAAAAATTATGAATTGCAATTTTATGTTTTGCTTTGTAAAAATAACTTTCACATATGAAACGTCCGTGGATTTTATATAACCTTTCTGCGTTTCATTTTGTTTTATGTTACTTATATGCATTTTTTTTTAGATCAACAGTTTATTGTATTAATTTTTTGCTAGAGAGATACGAATTCGAGAGTTTTTGAATATTTTTTGGTTAGCATTCATTTTTTTTAATTACTTTTAGAAAATAATTGTGCTGAAAATATTATAAATTGTAGTCTAGATTCTGACCAGTTGATCATTTTATTCTTTGAATAATATTTATTTAATTTTTAAAAAAATATTTTTGATTAATTATTATATTGAGTTTGGCGTTATTTTCATTTTTTTTTATCCATTGTTCTTTTTGTTGTCATATTGAAATCATTTGAGTTGCCTAAAATTCTCAAACTATTTTCACGGAGAACCTGCTACATAAACATGGTTTTGGTGAAAAGAATTTAAGTAACTGCGAGTGAGGATTTTGCTGAATATATGATAGAAATCAAAAAATTTAATTTAAAGACCTTATACCGAATTTCATTCTTCTAGTTGAAAGCGTTTTTGAATTATCTTTTTCATAGACAGACAGATGGACCAAAATATGTTTTTCGAACTCAATGAGGTCCAAAATGTGGATATTTGTCAAAATCTCGAGTTCAAATTTTTTGACGATTACAATATTTTCTTTAGAGTCATTTACGAGAAAGTAAAAAACGCCTTTTCGTAAGCACAAGGCCACAGTAAGTTGCAAGCCAACTGAAAGCAAATAATTTGATGCAATAACATCTATTCATTGGGTAAAATTTGTATGTAAAGGTTTTAAAGGCAATACGCCCTCTATCGGCATCTTTGGAATTATTTATTAAAAAATTTTAATTGAATGAGAAACAGTGGAGTTGTTAATTATTTTTAGTACTTGTTTCTTGGTAAACAAATCTTCTATTTTCTTATACGTGATTTTTTTTAAAAAATGCGGATGTTTTCTACAATTGCTTGTTGCCATCTCCAAGTAAAATAAATATGAATAAATATCAGACTTATCAGCATTTGTTAGTTTTTTTTTTCAACATCGATGAAAAATATCATTATTAATAAATATTACTCTCTGAAAATATGAATGGATTTTTTGAATTTTTACTCCTGTGTCTTCTTTACTACTATTTTTTTTTTAATCTTAAACTTTTTTTTCCTTTATTAAAGCATTTCTATATCTTACTTTTTAACAAAAAAAAAAAAAAAAAACATCAAAGTACCCAAATATCATATCTTTTCATGGTTGTAATTTGCAAACTATATTCTACAGGCATTTGTAAAAATTCTTCGAAATATAGCAATTTCTAACTAAATAGAAGCATCTACAAAATTTCTAAAATATTGATTTCCATAAAAGAATTTTACTAAAAGTTTCAAAATATAAAACAAGTCATAATGACAAAAATCATTTATAAATGCAGCATGTTAAGACAAAATGTATTTTTTCAAATTTAATACATTACTTAAGCTGATAAAAATTACAGATTCATATGTGGAACTTTCTTGCATTCATTTATGGAAGAACCGAAGCAAACATTTTTATACCATCAAAAAATCTTAGCATTTAAGGACACAATTAGGTAAAGTTTTTAACTGTTTCTCTACCATACAGCTTAGTGGCAAGCCTATAGCTAAAGAAATAATTATTAATTAATTACTTATTTAATAATTGAAGTTATGTGGTAATGTTATCAATTTACATTTTTTATAAATATAATGATTTGCATTAAAGATGCGTTATTCAATTATCGCCAATTCTGTTGAGGTAATTCTAACTTGGTTGCCATAAAAATATTTAAAAATGCTAATCTTGAAATATGAAGTTGCACAAAATTCTTTAAGCTTAATTGAGATCAAACAGATTACTCATATGCATATTTTCGTTTTCTGTTACTTCAAAATGACAGTCGGAATCCATCTAAATACGCCAACCATTGTGACGAAAAGGCGACCACTGGTAAAAGCAAACGATATTATTTTTTTGAGATTTCAAAAATATTGTTATTTTAACTATTAAACTGATTTCTGTGGAAATGTTAAAGATTTGTTTTTTAATATTTTTATTTTGAATATATATTCATCAAATATAATTTAATAAATTTGTATATTTTTTTTTCCGATTTGGAAATCAGAGAAATTTTCTGTTTTTATTTTTTAACACATTTTTTGGACCAAAATTGCTATAAGATCGATAATATTGGATGATATTTTTTTTTCTGTATCCTTATATTTAATTGTGACGTGCATAAGTAATTTATTATTGATTTAAGCAAAAGGAATTGATTGCGAAATTCTGCTAGTAATTAAACTGCATAAAGAATAGTATTTAAGCCAAATATTGCATCATTATCCTTTTATTAATATATGGGATTTTTAATTACATTTTTTCTAAGATGCAAGTATATGATCTTATATGTAAAAAAGTGCGATTTAAAATGCATTCCAATTCGTATTTTAATAAACTTTTATTTTGCATATTGTTTTGTGCCTTATAGTAAAACTAAATTCATGTTTTATTTCATTACATTTTAAAGGTCAAATATCTCTATATGATTTTTCATGAAATGTCATATTATATAGCTTTTAAAAAAGAATTAGTTCTTCAAAGATAATGATGTTAAAAGTTAATCAACTTTAAAAAATTCAAATTTAAAAGTAAATTGATTTTATTTACCTATATTATGAGAATGACTATTTCCTTTTCTATACCACTTTTAATATTTTTTTAACTATAATCAATATCATTTTGTTGTTTTAGAACAATGATGAAAAAATATCGTCTTGTCCGAAATTATAGAGCAAGAAAACAATCCTGATGAAAGATAATTGTATTCTTATTCTTATCAAATATAAGACTATACACAAATTAATAAAGCCTTTTGCATGTATTTTCAGAAATAATAAATAATGAAAGGGTAATAGTATTTAAATCCAAATCATAATAAGCTAATATACGTAGTTCAAGATTCCCTTCCAAGTTTCATCCACTGATTCCATTGATAAATTATTAACATATTTTTATTCTTATCAAATATAAGACTGTACACTAATTAATTAAGCATTTTAAATATGTTATCCGGGATAATAAATAATGAAAGGTTAATTGTATTTAAACCCCTAATTCGTAATAAATTAATATAGTTTTATATTCCCATCCAAGCTTTATCATTCTAAGATCCATCATGCGTAGCTTTAGCAATATTATATCCTAACTTCCTGGTGGAAGGTCACGTAGGTGGTCTCTCAACATACAAGAATGCTACAGTGCTCTTGAAGGAAGTCTCAGGTCAAATCATAAATGTCAGGAAGCAAACTTACTTCAGTTTCTTTGTAACAAGTTGTTTAATTTTTCGACCCAAAAGTCTTGTTTTTGTTGCTTTGAATGTTCTTTCTATATTTTCTTTGTATTGCATTAAAAGACTTTGTGATTTGAAAAAAATATTTGTTGTGGTAAGGTTAATAAGAAAAAAGATATAAATTAATAATTATTATAAAAAAATGTATTTCTGAGGTTACCTTGCAAAACAAAAGTAAAACCAAATACATTATCTGATATTCAGACATGTTAAGTTGCATATCTAGAAGATTACAACACACTAACCAAAATACACCAACATCGTGTAAAAAGCAACAAATTCGTGGAAGTGGTTTCACTGTGCGAATATTCAATGGCTGACATAGTGGAGCAAACATACACATACAGGTTCTCTTTTATTATTAACAAAGAATATTAATGTAATAAAAATATTTTACCCTTAACTGGGGAGGTGAGATATCTCAGAATGGACTTTCGGTCACCTCTATTCTAAAGTCTGTGTATTTTCTGTAGGCCGTTCAAGGTCATATTTTTTACCTTTTTATTGGTTGTCTGGTACTAGCAACGAGATAGAAAATGTGACCTTGAACCATATTTACCTCAAGCGAATGGATTGACCTTGTAGCTTCTTGTTTTGTGACCTTCACTACACGTGCACTTTTTCAACCTGTTTCAGGAGATGATTTTTTAAGAAAAATTTAAATATAAAGGAGAATCTATTGTGCAGATGATTATTTGGTTTATCGCTGAAATTAAGTCCATCTCTAACTTGAACATAATCAAATCTTTCGGTGCTAACCTTTTCATTCCAATCTTAGAACTTAGTAAATATTATTCGAATTGAATTCACTTTCTAGCTGTTGTTAACCATGGTGCATAATTGTTTCCGGTACATCCAAATTCGAGGTCATTCGATACATCTTGTTCTACCAATGTTCAATCGTTTGCTTTCCAACGGAATCTTCTAAAAATCAAAGACCAATTGATGGAATTCCAAAAAATTCGATTCATTTCGTCCTTTATATAAGAAGAAAAGGTTAAGGAACAGATTACTTATTTTGCATCAAGTGGTTCTAGGAATTTACCTTCCGTTAACTCTCAATTGCTCATGCTCTTAATTGGACAGCATCAAATCGTCAATCCAGAACTACTCTCCAGTAATCATCTAGGTTGACTGACAATTACATTGTTTATAACACATAATAATTTAGCGTTTCACAATCTGCGGGTGAATTAAGGAAGCTTAATGGATTATCGCACAACGGTGAATGTATTATGGGATGAATTCGGCAATTCCAATTGTGGCAATAATTTGTAATTTCTCATTTTGATGAGCCATTACTTATGATAATCATTTTTCAATACTGTCAACTTTGCAGTTTATTTATGCATGACGTATGATGTGTACACTTACAAATGTATATGAACACATAATGTAACTATGTATATGTACACATGTATGTACACATATATGTACACATATATACACAATGTTTGTACACATTGTGTATATTTGTGTACACATCGTGTATATTTGTGTACATACGCATGTGTGTATATATATCTGTTTACATACTCATGTATGTACATATATATGAATATGTACAAATGAACGTAAACCATGAACGAATATGTACATTTACTGTTATGTAATAGTAAGTATTTGTTTAAAAAAAAAAAAAAAAAAACTCACACAACTGAGATTTTTTTTTAACTTTATGAAATTAAGATTATGTTTATAGTCATTATAGAACTATGTTGTCTACTTTTTTTGTCGCTTTATAGTTCACATATTATAAGGTCACATGTTACAAAAGCTCGTTAACTGAGATTCATTATATTGCGTTCGCTGGCATTCAATAAGCTCTATGTCTTGTTATGAAAATATCAAAAAAAATTATTCATGGTTGAAACAAGTTTGAGTCTAATTGAAATCTCATAATAAAAGCTATTAAGAATTGGATTATTAAGATGGAAAAAATTTCGTTTTCAACCTGAATTCTAAAAATCTAAATTATGTAGACATTTTATGAATCAAATCAAATTTTAAATTTTAAATATTTGCTGCCTTTGGTGACCAGTTGATTTTTGGGGGAATTCTAATTATATGTCTATAATAATGCATAATTCGGGTTTACTTTAATCTTCCCATAAAGTAGTTTTAATGATTCTTTTTCTACATACCATTTTGCGTTATCACAGTGTTATTTAAATGTGTATGATAATACATAATTAGGGTTTTCTTTAGTCGTCCCACAAAGTACAGTAGACTCCCGATTATCCGCGGGCGGGTTACCCGCGGTGCGGATTATCCGCGCCTGCTGCACAAAGTTTTTTTTTTTTTTGACTGATTTTTTCAAAAAGGTGCAGTTTTACAGTTATGATTTTGTAATTACATAATACATTACAGTATTAAAACAGTACATATGTATTCATTTTTCTGTGTATCCTTGACGCCTCTCGTAAGTACAAAGCACTTTTCTGTTTTCATTCACAAAATGCATTTTAGGTTAGTTTTGAGTGATATACTAAAATATTAAGCGTTAGTTAAACATTTCCTGCTGTTTATTTTACGTTTTATTGTACATAAAACGATTTTTCAAAGTTGGAATGACTGTTTTCTTTTTTGCTATACCCGTTTTTAGCTTTTTTCGGATTATCCGCGATTTTTGTTATCCGCGGCGGCAGCGCCACCCAATTCCGCGAATAATCGGGAGTGTACTGTAGTTTTAAAAATTTCTTTTCTATAGGCATCATTTTGTGTTATCACAGTGTTATTTAAATTGCCTTAATTGATTTTACTCAGGATTTGCCTTAGAAAATTCGTTGAAGCTCATTGTATGTTGCGTGATAAATTAAATGCCGATTTTCCCGTTAATTAATTGTGACATAAATTATCTGTAAATATATTTTATAATGATCAGTCATCAAATATTAAACATTCTGCATTGTGTTATAATAGAATAACTCAGGCTATTATTATTGTTTTCATTTAGTGGATGACTCTAAGAAAATAGTTTTAACGTCATCGGAGGGCTTTAATAATGTCATTTTCATTTAAAATCGGGTAATTAACGCTGTTAATTCTGTAATACAGTAATTAACATAAATATAATAACGCGTTCATATGAGTAGTTTTAAACTTTGATAGACATCATTTTTCTCTATCACAGTGTTATTTAAATATTTATGATAATGCTTAATTAGGGTACATAAGTAACTTAAACTATTCTAGATTTTTTTTTAAATTCAATAAACTAAGCAAAATAGTTTAACAGATTAAATTAATTCAATATGTGAAAGAATTCAAAATAATTTTAGTTTTCGTTCTCTCAGTAAAAAAACGAAATTAAATCATAAAAGTCAGAAAAAAGCAATTTATCAGTCAATCAATTTTCAACATAAATATTCATCGCTCGACAATATTGACATTTCCGGCATAGCAACCTCCAAAAACGAAATTCTTCTTACAATACCATAAACCAGATGTTCTGATGGGACACTTCGAAATTAAGAAAAGGAATAGCTTTTACTAATCGAAACTTTTTGCTCCCTCTCTTTTCTCTAACAATATCGGCATCTCAGAGCATTGGAGAACGTTAATACTTCTGGAAGTTTCTGTTAAAGAATGTTTTTAGCGAAAGATTTATCTTGTTATTCCACCTTTTTTCCCACCACTGGGAGGGGGAGTTTAACAGAAATGAAGTTATGGAACCTGCTGAATTCCAGGACTCAGGGGGTTTGCTGCAATTGTGTTATTGTTAGGTACCGTAAGGTGGGTGAAAAGATGTAAAGTGGGTAAAAAAATCTTTTTTTCTTGGCAATGTTGCCTTTTTTGGTTTCCTAAATTGCGGTTTACTTAAAATGCTAATCCCATCTTAGTGGATAATAAATGGTGCATTTTTCTATGAGTTAAGTGATTGAAAAAATACTATTTAATAATCAATATAGTTTATAATAAAGAGATAGTTTGTAATAATTATATTGACAAAAGATTTTCAAAACAATTTTTGTATAAATTGTCAGGAACAATTTACTGTTATGATATTGTTGCGAAATTTCCGGGGTTCGTTTGGATAGTGGAGGTTATATGGTGCGGAGAACACTCAATCAGCAGGCGGCAGTAGAAAATGAAACAACGACGTGTATTTACACGAAGACACACAGGACAGCACAAAGACGACAACTATATACAGCACAGAAGACGATTGTCTTCAGCCTAGACGTGCAGCATACACAGCAGCATACAACAGTATACACAGCAGCTTACAACAGTATACACAGCAGCTCTACTCCGTTGCTGCTCCGCTAGTCCCTGGAAGACGAGTTCTTCCTCGTCGCTTCCGACTACTCTTCGACTCCACTGGTCCACGACTGAATTCAACCTGCCCGATAGCTGCAGGTGCTTCCTTTTATAGCTCTCAGGAGGCGGGGCTAGAAGCCTCTCAACCAATCAGGAACTTTCGAGGCGTATCTCCATTCCTACTAGACGGATCGGGAAAATTCTCGATGTTTCGGGTATAATCTAATTTGGCGCCAAAGTCACCAAATTCGTCGCCAAGTCGCCAAATAATCGCCAAGTTTGTCGCCAAGCTCTGGAACCTCCTATGGAACCAACTATTCTGGGAAGCCGCATCACAGGTTCGTAACAATATGTTACTATGTTTGAGACAAATATTTCAGTTTTGGAAGTTCTATCAAAATAGCGAAATACGTTACAATTTTGAATCGAATCGAAGGAATTATTGATCTGTGCAGTTAAACAAAAAATATATCTCAAAGTGAAAACAATGAGAAGTAATAAAGTTCCAAAAACACTCTCATTCTTTCCTTCAAAAATTATGATTATCTAAAATAGCACAATTTAAAATTCCCATACAATGTACGAGACTAAAATATTATTTAGTACGTACAGAAATGAAGCAACGAATATCATCTCAGCAGTTTCTAAATCTTATAAATTTAAAATAGTAATTCTTTTATATGTAAAAATGTATTTATTTCGTATATTTCCTAAACGGTTCTAACGATTTAGATCTAATTTTATATTTAGATAAGGTTTTGCTTTTTTTTTAGTTTTTTTTACATAGGTATCTTTCCTGAAAAGGCTCGATTTTGCACACACACAAAAATATTTTTTTATAACTATTAGAGTAAGTGTATTCAACTTCCGCTTCGAATAAAACATGAATGTTATGTGTGTTGCGGGTCCTTGGTTCGAATCCTACTCTTTATTTTATTTTTTTACTTATGTATTTATATTTAATATTTTTGCTTTTTTAATTTTATAAAGGTAAGTTACCTGAAAAATTAAATTTTGCACACACAACCCCCCCCCATTTTTTTAATAACTAAATGTTAGAGCCTTTTTCTATCTGCTCTCATACTGACAATATCATATAGTCCTATCTTGGATCCGGTTTCACCATGGTGAAACTGAGTGCAAAAATATAAGTAATAATGGAGAAACTGCAAAAAGAATTCAGTAATATACCATATTGTTTCGAATAACATTTTAAACTAAATACATTCACGATTTTTTATTTAAATGTCCAGTTTATATATAATTGAGATTGAAAAACATTTATATGTAAACAATATTTGATTCGTATCTAAATATTTTCTCCGAAAAAATCAAATTTTATTAAAAAAAATTCAGTGCAAAGCTGTTTCTTCCAGATATTTCATAATAATCTATACCAGCAGAAAATTAATTCACTATATAGTCATCATCATAGTGATATAATTTAATAAAAATGGAAGAATAATAAAAGTTTTTTTTCAAATATTTGAAAAAATTATTTTAAATTGCATTGGATGAAAATATTGTCACTAAAAATTATGATATTCATTAAATGCACAACATTTTCAAAGATATTTCACTGTATATTCTTTTTCAACATTTTACCTTATTCGTAAAGAATACAAATCTTCCACAACAACCGTAAACACCATAATAATAATCATTCAGTTGAATAATAAATCCTCAGGGAAGATACGTTTTTCTATATCAAATTTTCTATATAAATTATTTTCTATATAAATTTTATTATAAATTCTATATTTTTATGCGAATAAAATTATCATATTTAATTTTAATGCCACTTCACAAAAGTAAATACCCAATTGAGAAATTAGATCATTTTATGCAATCAAAATTATCCTATTATACTATGATTAACATGATAATAAACTTAAATACTGCATATTGGAAAAATGGAATGTAATAATTTTGTTCGATTGCATAATATTAATTGGAGAGAGACGACATTTTATTACACCAAATACTGAATACAATTATAAAAATTCAGTTAATTAAATTATGCAATACTTAATTTAATGCTGAATTTCAATAATGATAATAATTTAATTTTTAAATAATTTTATAATATAAAATCATTTTGATTTATTTGATGATGATTTTATAAAATAAAATTATTTAATACAAAAGAAATTATGATATTTGATTTCAATAACAATTCAGAAAATAGATCGGTATTTCTCACTAAAAAACAGACTTTAGAAATCCATATTTTTGAGACACATTGTTTTTAAATAATCCCATTATATTCGTTAACCGTTTTTTTTTAAAGTTATAATGTGTAAAACAATTGCTTCACTTCGTCATAACAGAATAACGTATTTTACAACAGAAATTATAACTAATCAAATTAAGATTTGCAAAATATTGAGCAAATCTACCACATCAAATATAATCAGTCAGTTCCCACAAATAAAAAATAAATTTTGTGCGAACTTTACTCACATCATAAACCTCTTGATGAAAAATATTTAATCGCATTTAGTATTTCTTCAACGGCTTCGGTAAAAACATCCTCACTTTTTTCCAAAGTCGCACCTTTACCAAAGAGATAATTTTCCTTAAATAGAATTAATGACAAGCGACAAACTGTCAGAAAAGCAGCGTTTTCAGCAGAAAATTGAATCAGAGAAAGTGCACCAGGTGGAAATAATGACGTTTAACGTAAATTCCTTAAGTACTTAATGCATGTTTCTTCCTGCCTCAGACTCAGAAATGAGATTTTCTCCTTTTACTTTATGTCGTCTTGAGTTTCCACCAGCGGTGTTAAATTGATTGTTATTTGAATATGAATTGATTCGATTTTTATTTTGGAACCGAAAGAAGAGCACATTAAAAGCTAATTCAAAAAAGAAGGAGATAAATTTATGAAATATTACTGAAAGAGCTTGTGGTTCTGATTTGTTAGAAATATATAAAAAGGAACATATTAAGTAAACAAAAATTATAGCTCTTAAATGTTCATCACTATTTAAGTTGTAATAACTTATTTTCTAAAACAGTTTTTTTTTCATTAAAGAAGCATGCTGTTTTCTTGATGAAAATATTTCAAAAATAAGTTTAAAATCTCCGATTTTGAAATTTTTCAGTTGGAATTTTGAAAAGAGTATTATTATAATCTCAGCTCTGATTTCCAAAGCTGTAATTGCCAAAGATCACGAATTAGACATAGTATTTATGTTGTATTGTGTTAATTATATCTCTTAAATGCTTCGTCACTATTTCAGATGTTATCACTTAATTTCTAAAACAATTTACTTTTTCTTTACAAGAATCATGCTGTCTTTATGATGAAAAATTTCTGAAAAACAGATACAATTGTTTAATTGTGAAATTTTTCAGGTAGAATTTTGAAAATAGTAATATCATAATCTTAGCTCTGATAATCAAAGCTTTAATTTATATTTTGCAAATGATTATGAATCCAAATTGTGTTTATGTTGTATTGCGTTAATTATGTCTCTTAAATGTTTCGTTACTATTTCAGATGTTATTACTTAATTTCTGAAACAATTTTCTTTTTCTTTACAAGAATCATGCTGTCTTTATGATGCAAAATTTCTGAAAAACAGATAAAATTGTTTAATTTTGAAATTTTTCAGGTAGAATTTTGAAAATAGTAATATCATAATCTTAGCTCTGATAATCAAAGCTTTAATTTATATTTTGCGAATGATTATGAATCCAAATTGTGTTTATGTTGTATTGCGTTAATTATGTCTCTTAAATGTTTCGTCACTATTTCAGATGTTATCACTTAATTTCTGAAACAATTTTCTTTTTCTTTACAAGAATCATGCTGTCTTTATGATGAAAATATTTCTGAAAAATATATTTTTATTGAATTTTGTCCGAGTTTCGAAAGCAGTATTATCATAATCTTAGCTCTGAAAATCAAAGCTTTAATTTATATTTCGCCAATGATTAAGAATTCGACATTGTGTTTAGGTTGTGTTTTGTAAATTATATCTATTAAATATTTCGTCACTATTTTAGTTATAACATTTTCTGAAAAAAAATTCCGTTTTCATTACAGGAATCTTGCTGTCTTTCTGATGACAATATTTCTGAAAAATCGATACAAATTTTAATTTTGGATATTTTAGATCGAATTTTGAAGGTAATATTATCATAATCTTAGGTCTGATAATCAACGCTTTAATTAATATTTTGCCTATGATTATTAATTCGACTTTGGATTTATGTTGTGTTATATAGAATATATCACTTAAATGTTTCGTCACTATTTTAGTTTTTACCACTTATTTTCTGAAAAAAGTGTCGGTATGAAATGAAGATCTGCTTTTAAATATACATTTTTAACTTAGGAATATGAGCTTAATTTAAACAACATCAGTGAATATTTTATTCAAAATTGAGATATTTTAATAAAGTGCATAAAAAGATGCTTAGTGGTATATTGTTTATGATCAGCATCAACATATGGTGATTGAGTTTTGTGAGAATGCGTAAAAATAAGCAAATAAAATAATCTAATCATTTTACGATACTATAGTTAATTCTTATCAAATAATAATTTGTAAAACTACTGTTAAGAAAATATAAAATATTTTTATACTTCCAAAAGCAAATGAAAAAGTAAATAGTACATATTTTTTTCCGAACATCTGAAAACTTTTCTGGCTTCTCGAGATCTTTCAATTTCAAAAAAGAATAGAAAATGGAACACTCTTCACTTAAAGAGTAAAAAAAAAAAGAATTTATTGGTTTCTGCAGTAATATGAAACTTGAAATCTTTGCTATAAATGGAAAAAAAGCAAAGGTCACAACAATAAATTTCAGAATGGAATGGTTGTAGGAATCCATCTTCCATAGCAACCGTTTCATTTGAGCTTCCAACTGCATCAGTGTTGTTTTTCGAAAGGTTTCACAAACATGAATTAAATTCCAAAAGAAGTTTATGGCTCTACGAATTTTTAGTATCAGGTGTCTGACATTCTTCGTCTAAGTTTGTTCAATTTCAATCCTCAGCTGCTTGGATTTTCAAATAGAAAAAGGAAAAAACCTTTTCTGCGATAGAATATTTGAGAAAAAAGTTGTTTCTGTTTGGATTCAAATGAAATGTTCTTTGTAGTAAATACAACTGAAATATATTTATATTGTAAGGGGAAAAAAACATAATAACCATGGCAATTGTTCGGCAACGTTGCTCAGATTGCATAATTGTTATAAATTTATTGCAGTTGTCTTATTATTGTAAATTATATAAAAATTATATAAGCATCTTATGTTTTTGTGGGAAAATATTTTTATTAACGATACATTCATGGATTATAAAAACCTTTTAACATTTCTTTACCATGTTAAATCTACTCTCTTAAATTAACGATTAATTGCAATCTTTTTCATTTCAAAATGTGATAATGGAGATAATTGGTATTCTAGAGTTTTCGGATATACAAGAATTATCAGATAATGGAAATATATTTATACTGTAAGAAAGAAAAGTCCTGATGGCCATGACAATTATTCAAAAATGTGGCTAAGATTTATAATTTTTTATAAATTTATTGCAGTTGTGTTTGTAAAATTCTGTAAGCATCTTATGTTTTCGTGAGAAAATATTTTTATTGACGATACATTCATGGATTTTAATAACCTTTCAGCATTAACATTTTTTATGATAGCTAAATACACTCTTTTAAATTAACGATTAATTACAATCATTTTTATTTCAAAATGAGATAATGAAGATGATTTCTAGAGTTATCTGAAATACAGAAATTATCAGAATATTTTTTTTATTATTATTTGTTTGTAAGAATTTTTTTCTATTCTAAAAGAACTATATATTTTAACCCAGTATTAGACCAGTTGATTATTTTATTTTTATAACGACAATGCTTTAAGTGTTTGTAAGGTAATTTTTGATTAAATATTAGCTCCGAAAATTCATTTAATTTATAAATTATTCAAAACTTTCACATTATTTCCACAGAACACGTTCTTCAGAAACATATTTTTTCTGAAAATAAATTAAAATAACAAACACTATCTCGTAGACTCAATACAGTTATGAGTGATAAATCCAGTGAAAGCAAAGTATGTAGATATTATAGTAATTATTATGATGATTTCGGAAAATACGGTAAGCATATTTCGGACAATATGGCCTCTATTGGAATTCCCTGATGATCTATCCTATTCTTTTATTACGTCATTACGTTTTAACCATTTAAATGAGTAATTATTTTATGTTCAACCCATTTAATATAGAAATTTTTCGTCTAATATTTTACAAGTTAACTCATAACTAGACACGGGAGTCAAAATGATCCTTCTTTGTTCATTAGATCTGATTATCACGTGGTATTTTTTATTTGAATACAGCCATCCCCTTGATAACCTCAAACTGTTCTTTCAATGGGATGATGGCCAAAGTTTAAGTATGAACAAGTGTGTATAACCGAGTTATTCGTTTTCAAAGTGTTTGTTGTTTATCAAGGAGTCATTGATTTTAAGGCCTCTGAAAATGTTTTTAATTTGAATAATGCAAAAAGAATAAAGAAATATTTTGAACATACTATTTTAAAATAGTGTATTCTTTATTTATGGTTGTTAAATTCTAAAAGTTATTAACATTAGTGTAATTCCGTAATATCTAAACAAAGTAAATACTCATTAAAAGATTTTTTTTTAGGTTTTTCCTTTCACATATTTTCTTTCCATTTATTATTCTTTTCCAAAATTTAATATTATAACATTTAACAGTTTTAATATTAATATTTTAATGTTTTTGGTAACTATAAGATTTTCAGAGCTTATTGTGTTTCCAAAATGAATTCCAAACCTGTTTACAAAAGACAAAAAAGAAAAATAACAATGGAATCATATTGACTCCATGTTTCCGGCCACGTTAGGAATTAATGTCTCTAGTTACGCGCTAATCAAGCTTCTCATATTATATAGCATATATTCATCAACAAAAATTATGTGTAAATTATTAAATTTATATAGATGGGTTGAATGGAATAAAATGAGCAAATTAATTACTTTTACTATTTAATTTCTATAAAACAAAATTTTCTTCTATTTTTAGTATGTTATTTTTAAAATTCGAATTTTTTTCTCCCTTTGTATATTATCAAATATTAACCCTTCGCATTCGGATGGTGACTCTCACTCATCATTTTGGAGTTTTGTAATACATGTAGAGTAGTAAGAAGTTGCAAATCAATTAAATGGGAGAATTCAATTTAAAATAATTATATATATATTTTTGAGGAAAATAAACATGTCTTTGTATTAAGTGAATAATTATGCATCAAATTTCTTTTCCGAGTGCAAAGAGTTAAAATATCATGTTATTGTCAAAGAAGGTTTATGAATTATTAGTCCTGCATCTGTTTTTATACTCAAGTGTTTATAAAAAAATATTGTAAAAGCGGATAGTGTTTATACATTAACAGCTGTGGGCAATAAGCTGGTTCCCCAAGATTATTGGATATATTGAATTTTACTTAAATCGCTGAGGCGTAATTTCATACCCATGTTGACATTTAAAGCATTTTATTTTAATATCTTTACATAATTTCTGCTGACTGTGTGTATAAACGTTCCTAATGGAGACCAGTTCCCAAGCACCCTAATGCAATTAACACTAGTTTATCCCTGTTCTAATTGGTGCAAATTCACTTTTTATACATCTGAAAAACCACACAGATATTAAATAGCATTCTTCATCCCTTGCTTTCGAAAATGAAAGACACCCCCCCCCCATACACACCGATTTAATATTTGTTGAAACAATGTCGATGGTTTTAATTTCAAGACAAAAATGTAATCTATTGTTTAAAATTACGCAAAAACCATTTCTTTTAATTAGTAAAAATCAGGAAAATGAATATAATTAATAAATTGATATAATTGAAAATATTAAATTAATTATTAAATTGATATCATTGAAAATATTAAATTAATTATTAAATTGATATCATTGAAAAGATAGCCAGCGTCCTGTCATAGGCGTAACGCATCTTCCTCGTGATCTGGACGTCCCGGGTTCGAATCCCGGTTCGGGCATGGTTGTTCTTTATCTCTGTTCTATCTGTGAGGTGTGTGAATGCTCCTCCCCCCTGTAAAAAGGGACTGTGCAAGCGAATGTGTGCGAGTTTCATGAGCTAGAAGTCAGACATCTGCTCTCGGGTGCTCAGGGGTATTTACCCTCAGAAGCTACTGCACTCCTTTTCCATGGTAACGCAGGCTCATCATCATTGAAAAGATAATTTTTGAATTTTGAAGCAGTGAAAAAATTATATTTTGCAATAATATTTTCGGAAATAATCGCGGTAAAACTTCAGAATTCAAGTTTAAGGTTTACCGCGATAAATTAATCAAGTTTTTACCGTGCAATTTACCGAAGTCGGTCTGGTCTGTACAGCGCCTTCACGCACAGATACATACACTCATCTTTATTACTAGAAACGATTTATTTTTATCTTAAATTTTACATCCTTTGCTAGAGTATTTTTATATTTCACTTGATTCAAATGTAGCAAATTCAACATATCCTAGTAACATAATTATTCATCGGCTTACTGCATAACCTAAATTCTAAAAGCATTTTCGAAAATATTTTGTAATGTAATCTATCTCGGATCAAATATTATCTACAAAGTTTCTAAAGTGTCGATTTCCATAAATATCCATCACTAAAAGTTTAAGAAATATAAAAGAAGCCATAGTGACAAGAAACTTTTATAAATCCATCATTTTTAGGCAAAATACTTGTCTTCAATTTTAATAACATGACATAAGCCGATACTGAACATGACAAAATAATACGCGATAATCATTTATGAAAGAACAAAAGTATACACTTTATCACGTTGTAACAAATGCTGGTGTTTAAGGACCTACTTTGTAAAAGTTGTTTCCTTCATTCTACGGAATAGGTTGTCCGCTGACTTATAAAACATGAATAATTCAGATTATCCCATTATGTTGCCATGCGACACATTTTATAAAAATGATTGAGATACTAAAATCTCAATTGTACGCTATTTCGGTTTTAATAATACACAGTTGTTTGTTTCTATAAAAATATTTTTAAAGATTTTGAAGCATGAAGTTCATTTAAAGTGCTTTTAAAGTTAGCGTAATTTCAATCACACTTAAATTCTTTTTTTTTAATCCACAGTTACTTGGAAATTCCAATCACAAGCCAATTAATTACATCAGCCGTTGTGTCGAGAAGGCGGTCGTCGATCGCTCAGACGATTTATGTTTTGAACTTTAAATGTTAGCAATTAATTTACTTTTATGTTTATAAAGATTATTTGGAATTCGGATAAGATTGAAAATAATTATCGTTTGTTTTTTCTGCAATTTTCAATATAATAAGTTTTATTTTCGAGAATTCTTTTTTTAAATAGGATTAAATAGCAATGGATCATAATGAAGTCTATAATTTCTGAAATTTTATCTAATTGTTATTATTTAACTAATATATTAGTTAAAATAATTCATAATATTTCTAAATAAAGGAAATTGATTACTGAATCCTGCTATGAGTAATGTTTTGCGGAAATGACATTTTCCACATAATACTGTAAAGTTCCTTTATTAAGATATTGGAAATATAATGAAGAGTGTCTTTTTCTAATGCGGAGGTATTTAAACCTTCATGTCAAAAAAATACAACCTAAAATGTGTTACTATTCATTTAAAAAAACATATAATTCAAATATTGCTCTTTTTCTATAGTAAAAAAATACAATACTTCATTTTAAATGTCCAACACATCTATAAGATTTTTTCAGTATTTCATTACTATATCATAGTAAAAGAATTGTCTGTTTCAATGAAATCTGAGTTTTGTTTTTTGTAGAATTCCTAAACAAATATGAAAAGGTAAAACAAATCGAACTAATCTTATGTGCCATACATTTTCTATGGAATATATCATTTTGTATGTGTTGCATTTGATCGTGAATTCAAAAATTGAGAAGAAAAAATAAGGTTCAAATTTCTATATTGTCCTTTAGTATTTTTTGTGTGCAGTTTATAATTATTTATATATGAGTGTGTCTATTTGACGCCTAATTTACATTGTTTTCTTTTTGTGTTAGAATTTGGCATCATTCAAATGTATGTTCTGCCAGTTTTAATTTTTTATACCTTATCGCAATCTGGCAGTACTGATTATGTTTAAAAAAAAGACGAAATTCCGATTTTCTAGGATCGATTTTAAATCCTGGTTTTGTGAAAGTGTTTTATGCAATGAAGTATATCTGTAATTTATAAGTGGTGCATTTTACGTCCCTGATTTGATACTTTATAATCCTTGTAAGTATACTCAGTGTTTTTTTGTTTATATTTGATGCTTAGAAATTAATTCAATTTAAATTATGTCTTGCATAATTGTTTTTGTGAAAGTGTTGTATGCAATGAAATATATCTGCGATTCATAAATGGTGCATTTTTCGTCCATTATCTGATTCCGTACAATTCTTGTAAGTATATTCAGTGCGTTTTTTGTTTATGTTTAATGCTTAGAAATTAGTACAATTTAAATTACGCCTTCCATTCTTTGATTTAATGAAATTCTGCCTTTTGTAGCAGCTACAGTTGATAATTTTATGAGTCTTGAATATCCCCAAGTTGCCAATCCAATATTCTAATTTTTTTTAATGAATAATATCCCTTTATTTTCCTTAACTTTAATTAATGTTTTTTTATACATATTGTCTTTGAACTGATAAAAGCTTTCGCATTTATTAAAATTCAAGATTATATCTTGTGAAGTTTTTTGCCCTCAAAAATAGGAATCTTCCATGTTTATTTTAATAATGATTTAAAATCAAGAAACAAAATGACTCATTTTTTCCCGGGATAATTTTACGAATTTTGAGATGCTCCATTTGTTCCATTACTAAAGTTATTATTTTCCATTCCTCTGAATACAAGTGTGTATTTTAAGGTATCCGACAAGGTTTTGGAGAGAGATTTAAAAAAAGTAAAAATATGTTAATGTCTATATGATATCATTTTATTAATATGAGGATAAAAGGATGAATAAAAGTGAAATTATTTAAATGTATATGCAGACTTTGAAAAAAAAAATGTAAACTTTAGTTTTTTACAAAAACTAGGATTGAATTAGAGAAGAAAAAAAAAATCATTAGTTTTTCATTTTCATTGGTAACATTTCATGTGTAACATGTGTTAGAGTGTAACTCAGTATTATCTAAGAATTCTATTCAAAAATAATATATATGATAATTTCGGAATTTTTTTCAACAATATTTACGTTAAACAGCCATTAATCCACTTCTAGAGCAGTTAACATCAAATCCATAGTTCATTACATTCCGCATAACATAACAGACACTAATTATAAATTTCATTAAAATATCTTGATTTTTTTTTTTTTTTTTTTGATAATTTTACTGTAAGAGTATCGTTAATTCTAAAAAACAAACTCGTTTTTTAGAAAATGCATGTAAAATTTTTAAATGCTTATAAATATGCAACATTAACATGTCGATAATTAATTATAACTTGGCTTCTAATTGACAAAGACAAAATAAAGATATTATTGAAAACAGAAACGTACCTGTTTTTTGAAATTGCAAAACATAAAAATGCGAATTTTCTTCCAAATTCATGTTTTTAACCTAGTCGGATACCTTAAGCAAGACCATAAATCCCGCAATTTAACAAAGTAAAAAATGAAGTCATAAAATCGGAATATCAAATTACGTTTCCTTCATTGTGTTTTTCAGTTATCGCTATCATATGAATAGAAAAGAACGGATTGCCGGGCAGTCGGCTATATTGTGTTTAAAATTCGATTTATATACGCTAAAACTTTGCATCAAATATACCTAAATTGTTGCATTTTCAGTAATTGCCTTTATAAGTATGCAAAAGTCTATATAAGTTGTGAACCCTTGGGTGAATTTGTTTTCAAATTTGTAGAAGATTTACTTTTTAAATTACAAATCTGTGTACAAAATATTTTAGGTTATGCTATTCCAGCATCATTTGCATATACATTCTCTGAAGGAAATCGCATAAAACATAATAGAAATCTATACGTTTGGTGATCGCGTAGTAAATATTCATAACATCACACCAGAGCGTGTTTGGGCTTTTTTTGACAGAGAGAGAAAGATGGACATTTCAAAAATATCGAATTCGAGTGATCTGAAAGTGATGATTCTTCAAAATATCAAATTCTAATTTTTTGAAATTTGCAGTAATTTCCTTGAATAAATTCTATGTCAGAAAGTAAACAAATAAATACATAAAATAAAATGTGTTAATAAAAATAATTTACTTTTTTTACTATCGCACTCAAAACTTGACATTATTTTTAACAATATATCAAAATGTTTATCGCTTCTTAATCATTAATTTATAAATTATTAATCTAAAAGTCTTGGAGCCACGCAAACAATTTTTTCCCAAATTTCCTATAAAGCTGTGATACATGAATGAAATTCTCAAATCAAGGGTATTATAAGAATCGAAGATAGAAAAAAAAATTATCCCGGAATTAAATATTTGCACTGGAAGGAAAATCTGTACTACTTGCTTTGACGGAAGAAATTCGATGGGAAACTAATAAGTGCTTTATGTGATATAAAGGTTAACGCTACTGATCTGAAAATGATGGATTATTCGCTGTAGATAGTCGATGATACGATATATCTTGAACATTTAAGACATGGTAGCTAGATTTATTCCCTTTTTTCTAGACTAAATTATTCATCTTGGATTATCCAAGGTCACTGGTGCCCCGTAATGTAGTTAATGAAAACTGAATTTTAGTAAAATATTTAAGTCAGTAATATACTGTATATACATGATTATATCGGCTCTGAAGTTATATTAGGCATTTAAGAGGTCACTGTGTGTGTGTGTGTTTATAAATGTATATAACATGCATTGCAATTATATTTTTGTATATTTCCATTCAAAATCATTCTAATTAAATTATCCAAAACTGGGATATTTAAGAACCGGAATTCGCCAATTTTTCAATATTACGACCATTGTTTTATTTTACGATTTATCCCTAACATGCAGTTAATACACATGTACCTGAATATGGACTATCTGTTTTGGGCATCTTTTTTGAACCAATTTAAATTGAAATGCGACGTTGAACTGCAATGACGTTCAAAAGTTAACATTTCACGTATCATTTGATCAAGTCGTATTTTTGAGTCACTGAATTTACCAGCATGCACCAGTAGAGATCGATAAAAGTTGAACATTTCACTAAAGCTTTGAGAATGTTTATTTTATATGCTAATACCTTGAACTTTTAAGACATGGAAGATAGGGTTATTTCCTTTTTTATACTAAATTATTCTGCCTGAAATATCCAAGATCAAGCATAAAACTCATCAATGGTGTCCCATAATGCAGTTCTTTAATGGAAACTGATTTTTAGTAAGATATTTGTCATTAATATACTGCATAAACGTAAATATAGCTGTCGTGCCTCTAAAATTCAGGATGTGTTAGACATTTTAGATGGTAATCTGTATATGTGTGTGTTAGAGAACGAGAGAGAGGATTTTTGTCTATTTCCTATTGAAATAATTGCAATTAAATTATCATAAACTGGGATATTTAAAAGTTAGAATTTCCAAACTTTTCGATATTGCGACTACTAGTTTAGACGCCTCGTCTTTCATGGATCATTTCATCTTCGGCATATTGAATTTTTATTTTTTTTTTTCTGAAAAGAACAATATGTATTCTTCTTTATGGGCCAGAAAGTAACTTGTATATAAGAAAGATATTTATCATTACATATACTTTTGTAAAAAAACATTTCTAGTGCGTGACTTGATGAGGGTTTCAAGTTCATGTCACACTTTGAAATTGCAGAAAGTTATTATATTTATATAAACTGAAGACCCTGTCACCTTAAACCTAAAATAAACCATTGGCTCACAGTTTGAAACTCCTGCTCTCAAGGAACAATTTGTGAGCAGCCTAATGTCATTATTTTTCTTTGTATAAATTCCCGAATTGCAGAAAATGTAGATAAGATAAATGTATAAGATATAATAAATCAAATTATCCCTAATTTAAATATAATCAAAATGGGTTGAAATGAAATATTACTGAAATAATATAATCTTGAAAAGTTGCTTTGCAGATCATAATCATGACTGTTATTACGTCCTCTGTACAGATGGCGCTTTAGCGCCCTCTTGCAATACTTGACGTATCAAATGTAAATGTTTATTTCACAAGAATTATTTATGGTATTTCTAGCCATTTCTTTACTTTTGAAAGGTTTTGTTTACCGCTATTCGAATATGATAAATATTCTTAGTTTAAAAAAGAGGTCTTGAAACTTTAGCTATACAGAAAGTTGTTAGTATATTTTTATTTCTTGTTTTTACAGTCCTGCATAAACATTTTGTATGTTGTAATTTTTCAATCTCTGTGTAATTGTTGATTTGAAAGGTGCACATTTCATATAATTCTTTAAAGGGTATATCTTATTTTTGGTTACTTTAATATGTCATTTAATCATATGATCACCTCGTACCAACTTGCTTAAAATCAATTAAATATTCTGTTTTGGGGTGGTGACTTTTAGTGTAAATTTGGTGATTTAATGATAATATTTAAGCAGTAAAATAGGATTGGCGGAACAAAGTTTTAAAATTTAGTTGATGCTCATGTTTATTCATTTGCGCTGGAGATGGAGCAAACATTTGACATTGAGTTCAAAATCTGAAATTACATTTCTGCATTGTTTACAATTGTTTAGATTGTAAATAGGAAAGTGTGGAGGGTGTGTTTGTTCTTTTTAATGCAATGAAGTGAAGGGATGCCCTTAATTCATCTTACCAGCACTCCTCTAGTAACACACGTATAATATTGTTGAATATTGAAAAACATAATACCGCACAACATTGTACAATACCGCTTCACAAGATTGGCTACTCGGGTCTAAGCATCAACATTTTTTGAGTTTCTTCTCTTGGTTTGTATAGCAGTGAGTTTTTCCCGAGTTTTTAACCCTACTGTTTTTCAGTTCCCAGTTGTCGAAAGATACTGCTATTTCTAATCTGAATAGAGCTCTGCTATTTGATTTGAGTGATCTTAGAGCTGCTCTTGAGTTGCGATTTGAAGTTGTAAGGGACTTTGTTCTTTGCCTGCTACAGACTGGCTTTGTATGTTACCTGCTGCAGGCTGGCTTTCTTCTTTGCCTGCTGCAGGCTGGCTTTTATTTCAATGGTTTGTGTGACGGAGATTTGTTCAGGAAGTTTTATGCAGCTTTGCAGTCCCCAAATGTGCAAAAATGTTTTTATCTGAATTTTAATTTTGATATAATTTACTTATGTGGTGATCCTGAACCTAACACTGCTTTCGAGCTACGTTATTTGGTAACCAGTTGCTTTGTTCTTTAATGGTTTTTGACTTCTTTTTCATAAAAAGTTACCTATTACCCATTATGCTAACTATTTCTTAGTGGAAGAACAAGTGTTTTAGTGAAGAATGGGTTCTGGATATAGAACAATCCATCCTCAGAAAAAAAAATGGAATTTAGAAAGTCTGAATCATCTGATAGGTTTATAATATTACATGTGTTCTAAAGTTGTCACTTGGTTCCACTTTATGCAAATTAAGGATAGTATAAAATGTATCTTTAAATATTATGTTCTATCAAGAACTATTTTGGTGTCCTTAAAAGTTCCTACGCTTAAGTTTTTCATCATCACTTATACAAGAATTAAAATGGCCACATCGCCCAAGATGTATGGAACTGATTTTTTTAAGAGTTTGAATGACGCTTTCCAAAATTGTAGTAAAAATAATTATATCTGAATTATAAGTCATTGAAAATATTAATTTTTTTATAAGAAACTAATGCTATTGAAAATTTTCAGGAAAAATCTTTATTAAAAATAGAATTTTTAAGTATCTTTTTTTTGTTGTTGTTTTGCCGGTTTAAAAAAAAATGTTCTTCTATCCAATGTCAGCTAATCTAACACTATTAGAAAAGCACCAAAGCAGAGTCTCATTGGTAATTTTATTTCCCAAACACACTAACGTTACTTTCACCTGTCTCTGCACTGTCATTTTCGTCGACGCTAGAGTCAGAAATTTACTATTCAACCAGCCAGATGTTTCTATGATCTAAAAATTTGAAATTAACAAAAAGAACACCTTTTTCAATTCCAAACATATTTTTTTCCTATCTACTTTTTAACAATAACTGCATCTTAGAAATGTGAGGGCTCTAACAGTTTTAAAAGTTTCTGTTAAAGAATTCGTATCCGAAAAAAAATTACCCTGTTACTTCACGACTCTTTACCTTCCTTTGGGACGATGAGTCTCGCTTAAACGAAATAAAGGAAACTGCTAAATTCTTGGAGATTTCGCGGGAACTGTATTAGTGCCGTAAACTTTCAAGGTGAGGAAAAAGATTTGAAACCAGCTTTTGTGCTTTTCATTTCTGCTAAAAATGAGTTAAAGAGAGTCGAGGAAGTTTTCTAGATGATTTTCGAGAAGAAACTGCCAACTTCTTCTGAACTAAGTAATTAACAAAAATAAAATTTAACAAAACTCGGTAATGATACTTTTTTATGATGCTAGAAACACTTTTAGTGAGAATTTTTCTCTTGTATGCTTCAGATTCATTTTCTACAGTTTTAAAATTTCATTTTTTTTATGGAAGATTTTTTTAGACCATTTTTAACCCTTTTAAAGGCGGTGGTAAGATATTTATTGGAGGTATTATATATCTTACCACCGACTTAAAATATATTGCAAACATTGTAGCACCAAAACTAACTAGAAACGGACAAAAGTGTTATGTTCAACATGCATGTCTCCATTGTGTGCATCTCCTTGTTTTATGTTTCACCAGAATAATTCAAAATAAGGCATTTGTTTATTTATATTGTATTTGTTTTTTCTACCACTTATTTTATGTGTAATTAATATATTTTAAATTTTGATATAACTAATAATAAATAATTTTGCAAAAATTCATATCTATTGGTGAAATTATTTGTCTTTCATATTTTATCTATTGAATAAGTCAGTAAAATGTCATTGCTTGTATTGGGCGGTGGTAAATATGTTACCACCTCTGTTATAAACAACGGCCACAACAACGAAATTTAAAAAAAAAAAAAAAAAAAAAAAAAAAACTTTTTTTGGTCATAAATGAGCCTTTTTTTTAATCTAAATTTTGAAAGAAAACGGCTTGTGACCGTTAAAAGGTTAAATGATTTCTAAATAAAAGACGCAAATTTTATGAATGCAATTGATTGCAAACGCATCGGAGACACAGACTAATTACAGAATAGCAAAATAAAGTATACGAATTCGGCAGAATTTATGTATTTATTTGAAATACGCACACTACAGAGACTGATTCCTTTTACAGAGTGTATTTATTCATCAAAAATACACAAGGGAAAATTATCACAAATCAAATAAAAACACACAGTAAAAAAAGGAACAATAAGGAATAAAGAATTGCAAAGTTCTTAACCATAAATAAATAAAAATGCGAAAAACTAGCAAGGGTAAAAAGTAAAACATACACAAGCACAAGGGGCAAAACAAAAGCGTGAGTACATATAAATTTCATGTATAGTAAAAAAAGGTGTAGTCAAGAATTTAATAAAATAATTAAGTCAACAAAAATGAAATAAAGTCAAATAGATAAAACTTGAGAACAAATATCTTTAATGGCACTTACACTCATATGATGCATGTTAAATTCGCCAATAAATGTTAAATGTCTTATAAAATTCATACAAAAAAAAGCACTTCGATATATAATGAATTTAAAATAAACAATTGGAAAAGTACTGTTTTCTTAAAGATATAGCCACAGCGAATTTTATAGAACTCGGAATATCAATGCAACCGATCTAACCATTGATAACCTTAAAGAAACGAATACAAGAAATATCTTGTCCAGAACACAAACTAGAATTAATGGATAGTGAAATTTAAAAGTATTATTGATCTAATGTTTGGATCATCATTTTCACATTTGATGTAGTTATAATGTGAAGGACGATTGAAGGTATCTTCTTAATATTGAATCCTTTGGGATTATTTCAAATATTACTTTACCCCTTTTCTTTAATAGATATCTTATATAGCTCGTTTTGTTTAAGATTTCAAGTACGAAATTATCTAAGAGAGAAAGAAATTATTGCATTTCCTAATGGAATTTTGATTAGAAGTCCTCCTTAATGACTGCTTTACCAGCAGACGCTGGTACCGAGCAATTTGAAGAAACTGAGTGAATTGTAGGAGTGAACTTTTCCTACAAATATCCGAGAGACTAAGTGTGATAAAATATCTTGAATAAAAACAGGGGTTTATATTCTTATTGGATTTAAAAATGGCGAATTTATTTTAATTTCCATTTTAATTGCAAAGATTTCGGATTGGTTATTTAAAAATACATTACCTAACTCTCATTCTGTTTATGATAAATTTCATTTCTGCGCAAATCTTTCTTTTGCAAACGATAAGTTGAGTTGAAAAATAAAAAAAATTTCTTCTATGCGTAAATTCCATTAATTTCTGTTTAGAGGACAATTCCTTAAACAATATCCTTCAAACATTTTGCTATTAAAAAAAGCAAAATTACTTAAAAAATTTTTACCTGTTGGATCCGCAAATAAAAAAAAAATTAAAACTTATTCTGCATGATAGGCTGTTATTACTGTTTAAGGTATCTGTTTACATTAACGGTAGTTTTTGGTCAAAATTCACATTTAATTACTGTTTCATTTTAAAGTCCATTTATTTGGAATTCCAAATCGGTGTTATAATTCTATGATGAATAAAATACGAGATGTGATTTATTTTTATAAACTCCTGTAGTTGAAGAACCATGTAGTTCATGAACCAGTTAATACCAACTGGTACTTCCGGTTTCAAACATTTTATCAAATACACGGTACTGCGAATTATAATTTATTTTATATCTTCTATCAGCAAGCCACGCGTATTAGAATCCGTTTTTAGTAGTTTTTATGCAAAAAGGATTGGCAATTACATCAGCTTTTGAACATTATGTTTCCAAAGCATTTTTAGTACAATACAAGTATTTCAAAAAATTCATTTAAAGTTTTCATTTTTTTTTTGTTTGTTTGAGTGAGGGGGGGGGGATCCATAAATCCTCCTCGTTCAAACAATAAAATGAAAACTTTAAATGAATTTTTTGAAATACTTGGATTTTGTAAATATATAATATACGCAAAATATGATATCTTGAAAACTTATATTACATTGAAACTTTGCATATATGTTACTTTAAGTGTTCCATAGGCAATGAACCAGAAATAAAATTTTGAATTGAGTAGCTTTTGTTTTAGAGCTGGCTTATGTAATTTTTAACAACGAATTTTGTGAAATTTTCAATTCCGAAATCCTCGATTAGCTAACACTTTTTTTGAAAATGTATAGATTCTAGTTCATTCCCTTCACCACAGCTGTATGTATGTATGTTATGTTTAAAAATAATTGGAATATGTGAAAAAAAAATTTTTATAGAATCTTTTGCTTTTTGTTGCAATTTTTACTATCTTTTACCCAAATTGATACATTTTACAGAATCTCAATAGGCATAGATTGTCCTGATCAATATTTTTCATTATTTGCAATCATCTTATTTGCAATATTTTGATTCCTTTAATATGATATGTCTTATTAAAGTATTTTTCCAATGCAACGTAAGCAACAGGGATACATAGACCGGTTTATTAAATTAAGTAACTCTAATCTTTTTTGAAATAACAAGACATCTGAAAGATCCGCCATAATTTTGAGTTTCCGTACGCCACATTCAACAAAAAATATTTCTTTACCCATTTCTATTTTACATACAATATCGCTGTGCAGTGAATATAATTTAAAGATAAACCTGAAACTTAGCGAATGCCGCCAAGTTAATCTATAATATAAAGGGCATTTTAGCACAATATGTGGTAAAAGTAAAGCTTGGTATGCCCCTTGCTGCACCAAGGAAGACAAGCCGCCAATAAAGGTGGCGGAAAAATAAACAAATACTTCTGTGAAACAGTTATGGTTACCACTTTATGCCATAAAATTATGATCTTTATGATAAGTATTGTAATTTTTATTTTAATCTGGGGTGATTAATTTAATTTCAGGTGATTTTCGGGTTAATATTTTTGGACGAAAGTCAGACCCCTCACTGAAAAAATACCTTGTTTGAATCCCTGCCTGAGAGTGACCCTTGAGAAAGTCTTCAGGCCGGATTCATCATTTCTTTTCAATATTTTAAAATTCTTTTTGCTTATATTAACTTAATATTTTTACTAAATTGGTTAAGTTCATCTGTGTATTAGTAGTAGCAGCATTAGTGTTCTTTAAATACAGTTGCATCTTTCTTAATTTTCTTAGTATTTTTTGGTTTGATTCAGAAATAATGTTTTAATTGAAATTTCTTAATGTTTGCATTTTTTATTAATTTCTTATGAATAACATTTTTAGACAGTTTTATCTCAGTATAACTGTTGTATATAAGTCAGCTAAAAAATTAGATTTCCCATGCATATTCAAAATATATTTTAATTATGGATAAAATTCATTATTTTTCAGTTAGATTTACTAAATATTTATAAAAAATTACATATTTAAGAGGCATGATGTTTTTAAAAAATCATATGAACTCTGCAAATAATAATAGAGCGTGAGTGTCTTTTTGTCTGTTGGAAATGTAATAGCCACACCGATAGACCTGAATTACTAAAACTGGTACTAAGGCACTAGATTCGGGATGAGCATTTTAGAGAGAATGGCGTGAAATTAAAAAAATAAAGTAATTTAAAATTAAGTGAAATTTTCGATTTTTTTTCCAAGGATACACCCCAAAATCTTTATCCATTAAATTATATATATATATATATATATATGCACATTATTTCATAATTAAAAGAATATTTTTTAATATTATTAGTTTAGCAGAACAAATTTAAAAATAAATATATATATATTTTTTTTTCGATTTAATACTTGAGGAACAGTTGTTTATATTGTAACGAAATTCTAAATCATTTTCGCAGTTTCATTAAATATTTTATGGCTTCAATTTATCGCATTGTTAAGTTTCAAATGAGATTTCTATTGATTAACTGGTAGCTTAGAAGGAAAATAAGACAGTGGAGTTACAAAACTGCAAGAGATTATTTGCAATTAGAAAATGAATTACGTAGGTAGTACATTTTTCAATAAAACTATGATATCGCAAGTAGTACATTTTCAATAAAACTATGATATCGCAGGTATTTATTCCATTAAGGAGATTCATGAGTAGAATAAACAGAGCTCATTGCTAATAACAGGGTTTTACAATCTGAAGATTAAAAATATTTTTTGAAGAAAATAACGAATGTTTCTAAGACTTATAATTGAAATGAAAGACAATAAGCTTTCCAGACGTACAATCTAGGTGCTACCGGCAGATAGTAAGCATTAAAGTAAAAAAAATAAAGTGATATATATAATATAGACTTCAGATATAATCTTTCCTGACATTTCAAAATAATATAATTTTAAAAAGTATGAAATTAGACATAGGAAATCTTCCAAAAGTCTGCATTCAACTATCGTCTGTCACTTCTTAACTCCAAAAGAAAATTTTGCTCAAGTATTATTTATCTCAAAAACATTCGGATGGGAAATTCTTCATCGGGTTTAATAACTGTTTTGTAAATTAAAAAAATAATAATTCATTCCTTTCAAAAATCAAACGGTTTTCAACAAGGTCATTTTTCTCAAATGAAATTAATGACAGAGAACACTTGTTAGCTAAAGAGAGCTTTCAACTGATAATTGATTCAGTAGAAACATATCGGATGGAAATAATGATGTTTAATGCAACTTCTTTAAATAGTTAATGTACGTTTTCTCTTGAAAAAAAACTTCAAAGTAAGAGTATTTTTCCTGCTTATTTTACGCCATCTTGACTTCCAACTATTTGCATTAAATTTGTATTTGTTTTAATTTGTATTTTTTTTTTTTCATTTTGGAAAGAAAAATAGAAATATGGAGAGGAATCCAATAAAGAAAAATATTGTAAAAGGTAATAAAAGAAACATCAACTCCGATTTCAGAATAAAATGAAAATTGTCTCTCATCATATTATTTTTATACTTTTACCAAATTATTTAAAATGATTTAACTTCTTAAATAATCAAATTTTAATGCGCTAGTAGCAGTATTACAATTATACGAAAAATATTTTATTTAAATATTAATAAATATTTAAATCGTAAAATTAAAAAAAAATAATAAATTTCAGTTTTTACATTTTTTTTTATTTTAAAATTTAATTTTTGATAGTTAAAATAAGCTTATAAAGTCCCATTTATATTTCTATATATGCTTTAAACATACATAGTCGCATGCATTTTAATATAAATAATGTATATGATTATGTATGCCTATTCTACATATCTTTTTAAACTAGACTGTTTTCAACTAAATTTGGCGTTCTTACTTTTTAAAACAATAAGAAGAATATTGTCAGCTCTACGAAATGGAAAAATCAATTTAAAAGACATAATGTAAAGTTTTGAATTTTTCCCTATTAACTACGAGTGAAATTATTTCAGAGGAATTAATTTTATACCATTTAATAATTCAAAATTTTACTCTTTAAACAACGACAGTTTTGTCTCTTTGCCATTTTTATCAAATATTTTATATATTTTTTTCTTTTTTTAACGAAGACAAATTTAAGAGTTATAAATATGTAGGTACCGATTTACTACACAATGGTGCCAAGATTTAAAAAAAATTATCTTGCAATAATTGCTGTTAATATCATTATCAGTTTTAAAGTGGTGATTTAACAATGACTGTCACTCAGATTCAAGTATAAGCTATGAATTTAAAGCTTTTGCAAGCAAATGAAATATTTTTAATTGTTGTAGAATAACAATTCATTTGAATTATTGTTGGGAGAACAAATTAGAAAAAAATTCTAAAAGAAAACTTTATAAACCGATTAATAACTTGAATCAAATCACGATCGTTTTCCGATATAATTCTAGGATTTTTAATTGATAAAACATTAGCATATTTTTTTTTATTGAAATTGTTCTTACCCTACAACATTTATTCAGAAGAATTATACTTTTAATTTGGTAAATATTAGATTGTGGAGAAAATGTTGTTCGTAGTTTTTGAAAATCGTTTGGTTCAACGAAAAATTTATTTTTAATTACGAAAAATCTTGAATCTAAGGTCTTGAACTAGTTATAGTAACTAGTTAATTCATAATATAGTAACTAGTACAATAACTAGTTTCTTTAATAATGAAATTTAACTTTATGGACTTATATAAAATTATTCATTTCTGAAGATATAATTTGTATTGATTTAAAAACATACCTCATATATTTCAAAAACATTTTAAGTTATTCCGGTATTTTATCTATTTATGTTCATTAAAAATAAACAAAAATCAGATCTTTCTTTCCGAATAATTCCGCATATTGCTATAAATAAATGGCTTGTTTTTAAAATTAATTTTTACTTGATTTTCAGATTAATACAGGGAAATTTAATACTTCGATTTTTCTAATAGGTTTATATGATCATACAATTAATACTCTTTTAAAAATATAGAAAGATTATGTTAAGAAAGATTCTAAATATTTTGAATTTCTCTTAAGAAAACTCCTTCATTTATATTCAATAAACAAAAAAAACAAAAAAAAAAAATTCTGAATATCATTCCTCTTTTTCAAGGTTGTATTACTTCAAGAAAAAAATGAAATTGGTGAAAAATTCAATTATGTTCCTATATAAAATAATTCCATTTCTAGATTTTGTATTATTCGAAAGAATTTATTGCAACAAATGGCAAAAACGTGAAAACATTTCTCCACATAAAAGAAAAAAAGTATTTCAATTTCTAAAAAAGTGACAAATGTTTTGGAGCATTTTTGTTTTTTTCATTTTGACAGTTTTACCATGTTACCATGCCATCACTTGAATTCGTGTTGCTTTCTGCAACTTTCACACAAAATGAAATACATTTCAAAAAAGGAAGTTTACGGTGCTTTCAGCAACTTGCAGAAACTGTTTGGCCTTCTAAAGAGTAAGTTTTTAGCAATTCGCTCTCCGTCCAGCAATTTGTATATGGCGACAGGAACGTAATACATCGTCAGATATACAGAAAAATCGGAGAGAAAATTCACTTTCCATTCGGAATCCAATTTAAATGTACCTGCCATTCAGTGCAACTGAAGTAGATTTATTCAAGTATAAAAGAAATAAAATCTTTATGCTAGGCCATGGCAATTGTTTGGAAAACTTTGAGAAAACTCTCTATTAAATATAGATTCTCTTGTAAGTTTCTTTGAATCATAAGGTATGGAATTTCAAACATCTTTCAAGGTACAGAGAGAAAAGCAGTTCTGATATGTAGGGAATTTTTTAGGGTTAAAATTAACATTTTTGCAAGGCAATCTTTGGCTGAAATATATCGATTACTGTTAAAATATGGTCGTCTTTGGCTACCAATTTGTCTAGTCAGGCAATTATTTTTTTTTTCATTACTTAACTAGTAATATGGGATGTAGATTCTTAAAAAGATTTCAATTTTTGATAAAAACGAATTTTATTGAAACAATCTAAAACAAACTAATATTAATGCAGATTAAAATTTGTTTATAGAGCAACATAAAAGTAGAATGAAAAGCCTACTTCGGGGAGAATAACCAAGAAAAATATTTTCTTTTATGTGGATTTTAACATTGGCAAAAGCACGCGATGGTATGTTCTGATAAATGAATCCAAATCTCGTCAAAAGAGTAAAATCATTGAAATAAATTGTGCATGGACTTAAATTTAAGAAAATTAGAAAAAATAAAATAAAAAAATGTACATAAATGAAATTGCTGTCATTAAAAATGCAATATTTTGTATTTTAAAATAACACCAGGATCTTTTTTGTAAATATTAATTTTGGAATTATGAACATCATTCTCCATAGATAAGTCATAGCAATTATACACTTGGCTATATATAAAGCTATTTTTAGCATACGGTTAAACTGTTTGTTCGATACCTATTTCTGGTAACTTGAATTTATATTCAATTTTCATTCCTCTAACTGAATAGATTTCAGTGATATAGCGAGCTCTTCTCCTAACATTTTTATTAATATATTGCAATTCCATTAATTAGCTTAGCGTTACGATGAATTAATAGTAATTGTAATAGCATTCAATGCAGCAAACCAAAGCGCAAACGGCCATTTGTTTAATTTGACTTTTCATCTTCGACAATATTTAATAAGAATTGGTTTCTGGACCATTTATTTAGAAATTCATACAGAGAAATCATTCATTGTCAAAAATATTTATTTTCTATAAGAATCAACCACTGGACAAATGCGATTTTCAGTAATCTTTCTATTAATGAAGTTATTGTTGATAGGTATATCATTACGGACATTTTGGGAAAATATGGTACATAAATTAGTCATTTTCAATATTTTTCTAATTATTATTACAAATTTAAATAATGTATGATTTGCAATGATTTTATATTGTAACATTTGATTTGTAATGTGAGAATGTATTCTTAAGTCAACTGATTTTGATTTATTCTTGAGATAGTTCTAAAATATCTTAGTTGGCATTTATTTCAAAAGCACATTTTAATTTATGAATTAATGATTTGTGCTGTTACTATCTTCATTTCAAAATCTCATGAAATATTCATACCAATAGTGATTTGATAGCTCAGTCAGTATATCATTTTTTTTTCTGTAATCTTAATTTTGCCAAGAAAAATTGCACAACATTTAAGTGATTAGTATCCTCAAAGATATCGTGGGATCCGATTCGATTTATAAGAATATATTAATAACTAGACTTACAGATTCATTTTGATTCTTGACACATTCTTAATAGATTCTTCAAAGAATTGTTTTTTTCAAAAATAAATCGTTAATTAAATTAATGATTTGTGATGCTATTTTACCATAGCCTTCATGAAATGCTCTAATATCAGTTATGGTTTCTCTTAGTCCTTTCGGGACGGGAGGCCTCTATCCTAGACGCACGCATTGGACAGAGCTTACGCGAAAGGAATTGTTTCTCAGGACGGAGGTTTGCATCGCTAAGCCTAACTTTGAAAAAAAAAATCACAAAAAGTTAAATCTGAGTCCTAACGTCGTCATTTTTCTACCTTTTTAGATTATTAGTTCATTCATAATGCGAGTACATTTTTCCTTTGACAAATCGCGTTTTTTCCCTCTTAATAAACTGAAACCAAGGCTTTCCGTAATAAAAAGAGAAGTGCACGAAATGTATCCAAAAGCTACACCAAATACAACAGAATTGATGGTAAAACAAGATAAGACTAGTTACGGTTACACAGTAATAACAGAAGAAGAAGAAAAGAATTCGGAGGGGGAATCAGAAACGCCAATTCTATTTTATCGAGTGGAAAGTTACACAACCCAGCTCTGTTTATTTAAATTACTCTTACCCCCCCCCCCTCCTCCGCAGCAATAGTTGATGAGTAAAATACCAAAGACTGAATATGAGCAAATTGAAGGTCAGGATACTAAAACTATTTTTCTAAAGTAATGGACACAGGGGGCCATCTAGTGGCGTTTAAAAATCGTTCCAGCTTAAAATGCACATACGCACCAACCGTCTCATGAGTTCGATTTCCAGAAATGCACGGGTGATACGCTCGGTTGTGAGAGACATTCGTTGTTGATGCATATGACACACTCGTTGCGATTAAAGGAAACATCTTCAAACGAAAATAATCACCAACCAATGGAAATTTACAGAATGAGTGCTATGTCAGGAAAAAAGTGTACGATTTTGGTGAAAGGAATTTGAAGTTGACCGAATTGATATACAAGGCGAGCAAAGATCTGAGCGGTCACGCCCACCCACCACAGTATCACTATTTGGTGACATGTCGAAGGTCTGATCGAACAGATTCTTGTGCGGGGAGGAATGGGTAGGAAATAATTACACGAATACGTTATCATTATGTGCGGGCCCAGCAAGAACACATTGACCGTGTATATTGAATATCATGCGCAAAATAATTGGCCTACCAGAAGATATGTATTCGCTGGGTACACTGGCAATTCTCTGACAATTATAAAGATATGCGAATGGGATTGTCACTTCAGTTTTTTATACGATATCAGTCAGAAGATTTTTCGAACCAAGCATTTCTTGTTGGTCTGGTGTAGAACCTTGCAGAAGACAGTACCAGCTAAGTTTTCTTTTTCGCGAACTCAAAATTAGGAATCCGAGAATATCCGTCCTTAAATAGCCATAGAGTTGCTTCTAAATGAGGTGATACAACTAAACTAAATTGAACTAAAAGTTCAATACTGAATAAAAAAATTCAGTTCCTAGTTCTGATACTATATGCACAAAATACTCATTAAAATTCTTGTGACATCTATATGATATTTAATGAATTATTCAGATCTGAATATCAGACAATATCGTAGGAATATCGTAAAATATCGTGACTAGTAGGGCACATGGACTGCAATTATATTTAAATTTATGCGACGCATACATAAGTTAGCAATAAAGGGTTTTGTTCCAGTATTTTTATGCTCTTTTCATTGGACAACCTTTTTTATCTGTGAAGTCTAATAACATTAAACACAATTTTTGCCACATATCACATCGACGTTATGAAAATGTGCTTTAAATGAGATATGTTGGCTCCAAAACAAATATTGAAAATAAAAATCCTCATTTTTTTTTTTTTTTTTTTTTTTTTTTTTTTTTTTTCAGTTTTCCCACTTCATGTTGGGAGGAGGAAAAAAGCAGCATATTACTTCTACTTTTTCATGGGGAAAAAAAAAAAACTCAAGAATTTACCCTCTTTCTCTATTTACTTTTTTAACGAAAGTTCCGTGGAAAATGAGGTTTCTTTTAAAGGAAAGTATTTTTCTCTTCTCATTCAAAAATCGGTTTATTCCAGTATGTAAGTGGAAGGTTCAATTCTGTTTGTTTATTTTTCAGATCATAATTTTCACGAACGAAGTATTGTAGACACTTTGGAGAAAAAGGAATTTTTGCGTTATTATTACTTCTCTACATCCGAACAATGACAGAAATTCTGCTTGGTTTTAAAATAAATAAATCGATGGAAATATCATCAATTATACGCTTGACAGAAAATTCTTCTTAGAGAAATGTTGACGTATTGGCAGAGTTTTCGACCGGTGACATTCGTTTTTATTAACTTTTTGAACCATATTTATGAAAAGTTTCACAACTTACATGCTTTTTCAGATGGAAATGTCGTGATAAATTGATTTTAAAAGCTAAAATAACTATATTTCATAATCAATGTGATTTATATTAGTTTTCAAAATGTTTGCATCTTTTCGATATTTAAAATCGTTACTGACGTTAAAATATGTTTATGCAATTATTCCCTTACTTTTTCTTAAAATTAAAACATTTCGAAAACTTTAAAAAAAGTAAAAAACAAATTAAAAAATACTAGTTATAGTATAGTTTAGAGGAAAAAAAACCGTGATAATTTGGAAATTATAATATGCTTGAAATTAAATCAATCGCAATGTACATACTAACATTAAGACACTTAAATAGTGTATTCATCTTAATTAGTTAAATAGTATATTTATCGTAAAATTGAAAGATTTTAAAGATTTTCATTTTGTGTCAACTGTTAACATCAGTTGTAGTTTCCTTTTTTGACTAGAATGTATAAAAATTCATAACAAATATAAGCAATTTTGTATATCTGCAAAATTTGTGCATAGCCTGTTTGATTTAAATAGATATATAATTCAATTCATATTTTATTTAACGATATAAAATAATTTCATCAAATTAAGATGTTTTTTTGTATAAATAATTTCTTTATGATCACTTAAACACGAATAATTAAAGAATTTCCCCCTTCTTATTGATGCATTGTCTCTTTTATTTAAATATATAATTCAATTCCTCATATCATTTTTATTAACGATATATATTTCCTTAAATGAAAAAAAGATTTTTGTACCAATAAATTGCTTATGATCACTTAAGTACTAATTATTAAAGACTTTTCTCCCTCTTATTCAAACCGTAACAATTGAATAAATTCTGTTATTCAAACTTCGTGTAGTACATTAACAAATTTGTAACCGACTTTATAAAAATCATTGTAAGTATTTTTGTATGAATGTAAAAATGATACTCAAAAATTCAATATCTTAAAGAAAATTTTCATCTTGTGCCTTGTCGTGAAAAGTTTTAATTGTGTGTAAAAATTTTGTTTCAATCGTTACTAAATAAGCCGCCCAAAATATTTATTCATTTTGTTCGGAAACAAAAAATCTCATAATCGGGATACAGAACATAAATTTCTCGAGTACTCATGGCTTTCCTGTCCTTCTCAAAGAACTATTATTTTATATGGAAGAGGGAAATAATAACACTTTTGTTACAGAGTTAATTAGAATATGCTAGTTAAACTAATCCTGCTGGGTCGTTTTCGAACACGGAGCGAGGAAGCTTGAAAATTCTTGTAAACAAGTAACCTTTGGCAAAGATATACATTTCAAAAATAAAAATACCCATTTCGGTTGCCAACATCAGCGAAACGCTACACATTTCTCCCAAAATGTTCGAAAATAATTGTATTACAGAAGACAGTTGGCTAAGCAAATATGATGAGAGGTTAGGAAATGAAATCCATGATTAGCGTAAAATAATTTTGAAGCTATAGCCTTACTATGACAAAATACCCAACAATATTGATGGGATATCTTTAATATATTGTATGGAATTCAGATTAAGAACAATATATCAGGGAAATAACGTAGAATAGTTTGTGCTCTCTATAATTTTTTCATATTAATATTTCATATTAATTATTTATTAGTTATTTTTCATATTAATTTTTCCCTACTTTTTTTATGCCCCTCAATAAACGCCAAAAAAGGCCATCTTGTTGACTGACGATAGTAAACTCGGCATTGTTTATGTTAACGTAATCTGAAAATGGCCAAATAAGCCCAGAAATGCAGTCATCTTGGCGAAATTGACGCCTGTTGTATAATGGCGCTTGAAGATCTTGGCGTAATCTGAAAATGGCCAAATAGACTCGGGGTCCGTAAAAAAACAGTATTTTTCCTGTTTTAGGGACAATGGTCACCAAGCTTTATTGTATTAAATACATCTCTTCTATTATTTAGTCTCTTTTACGGAATTCCGGCGATCCATTTTATATAATAACATAGATCTATTGGAATCACTGAATTTCTTTTCACCAAGTTCAGATCAATCAAACTGAGCAACTCGTCTTAAATTCCAAAGGCAAAAATTTCGAGTAATTAAAAATAGTGAAAATATTTTATAACAAAAGCTCTATTGCTATATGATATAAGATGTTAGAGAAGGATGCACACGATATTTTAAAGCCGAAGTAAATGACTGATCCAGATTCATTTAACTTCCGTTAAGTTTACATTATATAGCAGTCATTTTATTCTTTCAAGTTATTTTCATAGCCCCTTGTGAAGAAAAGATTATTGAGGTTTTAGTTTCATATGCAACAACACTAAAATATAATCCACATTTTTTTTATATATATATTTCAGATTACCACAATTGAATTCTTAAGTTCTTTTCCCTTTATTACTTTATTAGTATATTTAAAACAAAGTACAACTGCATTTGCTTAGCTCAAGGGTGTCGTTGATATCTGTGAACTTAATCATTTCTCATTAACGTGTTTTAATTTTTTATGAATAAACCCATTCCTTAATTATTTTCATCTGTTGATGTTTTTATTGTATCCTATGGCAAACTTATTCAAGAGGAAAATGTTTAATAATAAAATATTCCAAGTTAAAATATTTTATTCAAAATCTACCATATATTATATATAAATATTTTGAAATCTATCAAAAGAGTGTCTAACGGAAGAGAGTTTCTCTAATTTTGTTTCTTGTAGAGTTCGTCTATTTTCCAATCAAATATGCTGGAGAAAGAAAATTTAAAATATCACCACTTGATATAACACTCCTGATAAATGATCTCCATTCACTTCTTCAATGCTATTTCTCTTTTAATTTTTCATATATATTAATCTATTCAGAACTTTTTCTTCAAAAGTATTCATAGCGTATGTATCTTCTAACCTTGAAAAGTTTATTTTACTAAACTTATTTGGTAATTTATGTTTTCTATGAATATTTGAATAGCTTTAGAATCGGATAAATGTTCCCTACATTCAAGTAGTTTTATTACATTTTTATGCATTTCCTTTCATATCTGAATACATCAAGATATGACTTCAAAGGTCTTTCTATTTCAAGAAGATGGTGTGCTTTTCCTTGATCGCAATTTTATCATCTCTTTTTTCTGCATGTAGTCAACAAATCGATATGAAAATTCTCATATTGATCTGCATTGATACACTTTTCTTCAAAATTTGCATACATGCATTAATCCAGATAAAAGATTGGCTGATTTGTGAGCTTTATTCCATATCACCTGCCTCCTTGAATTTAGTCAAATTTTGTTTCAATTAAAGTATTTGATGCCATTCCAGATTCAATAACTTCAAATCCAATATTCAACCAGTTTTGAAGCATTTTTATTTGCTTCTCATTTCACATAGGCAAAAGTGTAAAGATATTATTTGCAAGGTATTTATATTTTCAGTAAGTGGTGTAGTGTTCCTGGTCGTAATTCTATCATTCTGAAGAGTAAGATCGTAATAAAATGTTAAGCGAATAATTTTAACAATTCGTAATAAAAGGTTAAGAAAAGAGAATAATTTTAACAATTCGTAATAAAAGGTTAAAAAAAGAGAATAATCTTAACAATTCGCAAGAGATATATAGAGACAAATAATATGCTGTCCTTCGGGATATCCAAAGACAGCATATTATTCAAATTTTATTTAAAAGCGAATACGATATTCAAGCAAAGGAAGCTTGAAATATCGTATTGGCTTTTAAAATACATCGGCTAATCCTGTGCACAATGTGTAGGTTTTCTTTTTTATTTCTTAACTCTATCGATATGGAAAAGCAAATACACATGTTTGACGATGCTATGGAGGCTGCCCGAGTCGCTTGGATGTCACTGCTAAACTCCTCGCCCCTTTCGGTGAGTGTGTTTGATTGATTATCGAAGGCATATACTTGTTCCTTAGAGAAGATGGTTTTGGGGGATATGATGGTTTTTTAAGAACACTTAAAGATGTTCGAGCATATATTTTCTAAATATTATCAACTAAGTGGAGACATCTTTTGTATATCAACTCTTGAAATCTGGAGGGGGGGCAGCGGTATCCTGGTGATAAGGTCCCAGTTTCGAAACCGCAGGCTTTCAGGTTCGATACTCGATTCCACCGAAGAACCCTCGTGAAAGCGGGTTTAGTGCTCGTTAAATCCGTCGGTGCCAAACGTCCTCCTTCCGGTGCAGTATGGAAGTTTGGAGAGGGGGTGCAACCTCAGATGTCGTCCTCGTCATCTGACAGCGGTTCAAAGTTACGAGATCAGTCCCAAAATAACCTTAGTGTTGCTTTAAAAAAGTAGGTAAATATAACTAAAATAGACTTAAAATCCCAGTCTATTATTTCAAGTTTTGGAGAGGGTGAAAGTCTAGGGGTTTCTAAATCTTTGAAATAGAAACTCGGGCATTCTATTGCCCTGAGATATTTGAACTAAAATTATTTTATTTAAAAAACTAAAACTGGATTTTAATAAAAAAAAATGAAAACTGAGATTTTCTTTTAATTTTCAAAACTGCCACGAATGTTACTAATAATAATTACAGTATTTTGTTATTAATAAGGATGTAAGATAATTGTTTTATTTTTTTAATTAAAAGTTAATTTTACTTGATTTTCCTGCGTAAGTTTAAACATAATGTTATACCTATTCCATACATGAAAGAGTATGTAAAAATTACGTCTATTTTGAATGAGATATAATCAATTTGAAAACCGTAGTGTAAATTTTTGAATAATTAATGTTAATACAACAAGAGTATAAAATGAGAAAAATAAAAAATAGAAAACATGTATTCATAAAAACTAGTCTAGACGAAATCATTTCAGAAGTTTATGCAGACATTTCATTCCTACGCCTGAACTATTAATTTTTATAGCATTTCCATGATTGATTGAACCTTTCTATAACTCCATTGTTGAATAGTTTAACTTTAATATCTAATCAATTCAGCTTCAGAAATATCATTTCCTAAGAGATGTTTATAAAAACACAACAATTTATTTTTTTACTTTACTAATTTTTAAATATTTTCACTCTAAATTCTTATATACACTTTGTGCATCATGAATGCTATATTTCCTAATGCATTCATAATGTTATATTTTGCATTTACTTTTTAGAAAAATGATATTCCATATGTATTATATTTGCAATAATATTTAATTTATTTTAAATTTGATCTTTTGTCAATGTAATGACAACTTATTGATTAAAGTTGATTTTTTCTCATGGACGCTTAATGTGCTCGTGCAGGAAAAATTTCATTTTTATTTCGTGCGAGCTAAATTGCTGATAAATATGTTAAATTGTTTAAAAAGTCATTTCAAAATAGAAATTAAATTTGTAATTCAAAAGTTTAAGTGAATGGCAAAGTTGTGACAATTTTTTTTTAGTTTAGTGAAAGTGGCAACGTTGTTGAAATATTCCATAAAATAAAAAGATATCGATTTTTTAAAAAAATGGTTGTTAGCTTCTTGCTTTTGTTAAGAATATCTACTTTATTACAAAGAATCTGGGATTTAAGTAAAGTGATTAGCAATCAGATAATATAAAACATAAATGCTATTTTGACACTGATAATGAACTAGGTTTTGTGATTGTTTATTAAACGACGTCTTCGACTTTACGTTAAACATATTGTTGGCCTTTCTTTTAGTTGAAATTCTACTCAATGAATTAAACTGATTTTTTTTAAATATTTAATATCGATTGTAGATTGTAGTGAAATTACGAAATATGTGATTCGCATATCCCCAATATTAATTCATATTTAAAGAATTTTAATCCTTTTCAAATGAAAATATAATTTTTGGCGAACTAAAATTATTTGGCGATAATTTTAAAATTTAAACATATCTTAAAAAGTGCAACTGCATAGAAATGATTGGAAAATAAACAAAATATATCAAGTATTATATAAAAAAAATTAAGTCCATTCCAACTATGGTCAATGTTTTTTTAATTATTTTAGTTACTTTTTATTAAATAATTACAATTAATATAGATATGCATATAAATATAACAGAAATACAATATTAAGTGGTAAAATGGAGCTTGGCGACAAAAGTGACGACCATCTGGCGACATGGCGACGGATTTGGTGATTTTGGCGACCAAATAGAAATTACTGGACAAATTTAATATTTAAAAAACAGTATTAGCATCAAGTGTCATCCACAACAAGTTTAAAAAAATGTATTTGAACTTGAGTGGATGAATAAAAATTATTTTATTAACGATTATAAATTTGAACAAGATTATATATATATATATGGAGAGAGAGAGAGTGTGAGAGAAGGAATTGAAAAATTTGTTTTTCTTCCATCACATTAGTCATTCTAATTTTTTGTGTATGAAATATATAAACAGAAATTATTCTAATCATCAAAAAGTTTTGATCTGACAATTTTGGCTGTTCTTCATGATTGTGATCTCTCTAAATCTGAGAAACACATTTTAGTAACTGTAACTGTCTATCTATCACTCTGCTTGTGAATTTGATGATTTAAAATATTTTTAACAAGGCGGAAGAAATTGGTATGTGGTATTAATAACAAATTTGTTGATTCATATAAATCTTTGGGGAAAAAATCATTGACAGATTATTTAACACTATAATTTGAAAACGCAAAAGGTTTGATTAATTAAATATGATACACTGTCTTGGCAACTAAAAAGGAACATCCATATGAAATTTTGAGACATATCTATGGAGGGATTAGCCAACTAATGGCTAGAGCATTCGTTGGCACTCAAAAAACCTTGAGTCACAAGGCTATAACATGTAATGTTATCCTTTTATCTTGTTTTGTAGATTTTCTTCATATTATGAAAATACTGCGCATAAAGGATCTGTTTTTCCGTGTGTATGATACTGCGATAACTGAATATTGATAATAACTTGATAAAATTCGGCACATACTTTTATCATCAAAAATGTGTGTAAATATTAAATTTAGGCTAAATCCATCAATGGGATTTCGGTTAGATAGTCTATAATTCGTGACCTTGTAATAACTAAAAAGGATATCGGTACATGCAATTTTTTTTATAAAGTCTTCTAATCTAAATCTACAATAAAAGTAGAACTGAAACGGGTCAAAGGAAGAGCTTCAAAATTCGAAATTGGTCATTTGTATTGAACTACGGAACACAACATGGTTTATCGTTAGAGGCGGAAGTCGGATGAAAGGGTCACTAACACTTGTGGACTTTTGAATTCAAGGTCGACCATCAGAAATAAAAATTCTACCTCCGATATCTGAATTCTGGCATTTAATCAACCAGATCGTCGCCAGGGATTTCTGTATTCCCCATTTCTTTCAAATGACTTAATCCATTCGTTGAGCGAGATCTTCTGTTATTGTTTTGTATCGTTCTCATTCAAAAATAATAAGAGTTGAAAATGTGTGATTTTCATTTCTTTTCTGAATTGAAAAAAAATTGTTTGTCACGCCAAAATAATAATTATAGACATATGAGAAACTATAGAAGAACGTTTAGGCCCATCTCAGGATGTTTACGGCAATAATGTTCGAAGAAACGGATAGGAAATCTTGTTAATAATATAGTAAATGCCTGAATCTTCTTGCGATTGTGTCGGAAATTAATATAAAATGTTCTCTATCTTTTTTTATATACTATTAGGGTGTCCCATAAGTTTCTTTCCTATTTCTAATATGAAATGAATACACCATATTTACTGTTTTAGATATTATATATTTATTAAGATATTATAAAATAACCCTTTTGCTCTATTACCTTCTTCCATCTCTCAGGAAGCCTCATTACGCCTTCTTTCCAAAATTACTGTGTTTTCGACAAGAAATACTTCTCGAGGTGCACTTTTATTTCCCTGATTTATTTAAAGCTCTTTCGTGAAGAGAAGTTTTTAGAACAGAAAGAAGTAATAAACTAATGGAGCGAGATCTGGAGAGTATGTAGGATGCGGTAAAACCTCCCAATCAAACTGTAAGAGCTACTCTCTTACGACTAATGCAACATGTGATCTGGCGTTGTTAAAATGAAAAACAAGCCTCGTTGTTTCATTAATTATGGCCGGGTTTTTTTTCCATGGCAGTTTTCAACTGATACAGTTGATGACAGTATTTCGTAGAATTTATTGTTTCACCATGAGGAAGGAGCGAGTAGAAAAGTGCGCCTTTCGAATCCCACCAAATGGACAAAATAACTTTTTTGGGGATAGTCCCGGCTTTGCGATAATTGGATGCTTACTGTCCTTACTCCAAGTGGGTTTTTTATGCACATTTTCGTATATAATCAGTTTCGCTCTAGTGACAAGCCTCTTTAATACCTAAAAAATCGGCTTTCGGTATCCATGTTTAACACTGTGGATGGAAGTCAGTCTTAAGAGACTGTGGCGCAAACGAAACGCACTGTAAAAGAGCTCTGGTACGGCTGAAACCGATGGCATAGACAACTAATAGATAAGCCTGCATGTTTGCACAACCAGAACCATATAAGGCCATTCATAGCGTGATGAGAAAGAAACTTTTGGGACATCCTAATGCATAGGAGCTTGAAAGATAAAAGGGTCTCTTATTTTGTCAGGATTCTCATGGAATTTTTATATGGAAAGAAATCTTCCCGGATATTTCACAAATGTATGATTCTTCATTCACAAGTCTAATTTAGAGAGCAAAAGTATACAATGGCAGCAGCCCTGGTTCAATACCCTTTCCTCATACAAGTAAAGCGAGAAACGGCATTATAACACAACTTCGATCACTTAGAAGACAAAGATTCATTCATGAACATCATTGGGTAAATTCTGTGGATTTCAAAATAATTAACTTTCAACGTAGTCGGAACACGACCTACGCGAAATATCCTTGCTTCCCTGTTTGAATAGCATATATAAACACTGGCATTGAATAAAAAAAAATATTGAAAAAAGAGAACATGTTTGCTGGAGAAAGTAGTATTATTTATGAAATCTTAACGCGTCTAGACATATTCATTCTACCTCTGTTGCATAAAATAGTAATGGAATGATTCCTTGTAGCTTTTAATACTGTACCCCTTGCCTTGCATACATAGAATAAATAAATTAGTTCCTTGCTTCTAGTGTCTGCAGAATAACAGAGCTAAACAGTATCGCTGAATAAAAAAAGCCACCACAAAAGATAACATGTTTGCTGGAGAAAGGAATACCACTTATAAATCCTTAGCCAGACGACACATGATGACCATGCCACAGCTACATAAGATACTAATAAAATATTCATTGTTGTTTTTAATAAGAATTGTCCTTGCTCTGTTTATATAAGATAAAAATGCTTGGACTATGTAAGGAAAACTATAAAGCTGGAATTATTCGTCCTCAATCAAGGCATGGCGAACCATGGCAAGACTTAATTCTATGACTCGCACGAATAAAAAGCATGGAGTTGCTTTGTCCTTAAGGATATATCTGGATTTGACTGACTGAATAAATAAATATAACTTAATGGTACAAAACAATCATTTTTAATCTTACTGCGCCAAACATATGGTATAATCTAAACATCGAAATGAGAAGCAACAAGAAACAGGAAAACAACATCTCACGGGGAAACTCCGAAACTCGGTTTCCATTGAAGAATAGAAGAATCGAATGGAAAGCAGAGTACGAGAAAAATGTTTAATTTGAAAAGAATATATATCCCTGGAATTATTACAGATTTACTAAGTTGCCACATTATTTAGTTAATTAAAATATTTCCAAAGTTTCTAAAAGGCCGAAAAGTAACGTCGCCCCATTCCTGTTTAGCTCATGAAATAAAAATATTAAAAAAATCATACTAACAAGCTTTATTCTGCCATGAGTTATTAAGATGTTATGGAATCACATATATAACGTAGGTGGCACAATAATCGCTCTTATTAGATATTGTTGAATGGCAACAGACAATTTTAAATCAACTATCGCTCGAATTTTATAGAGTTTCCTTAAATATTTTACAGTTGCACTGAATATGGCACTACCCTCATTTACTTAATGGAGCTGCAAAATTTAATTAGAAATATTTTGGAGAATGTTTGCCGTATCAACAAAAAAAAAAATCCATTCAGTCAGAAAAAAGAAGATATAAAGGGCCTCAAACTGAAAGTTTGATCAAGAGCAGAAATAGGCTTAACTGTTGCCAGATAGGCAGTCGCTATGATTTGCCGATGAGTATTGATGTCCATATCTTCTAAAATAATTATTTTATAAAAATGTATTATCATAAGAATAAAACAAAATTATCTTTTTAACTATATAAATTTAATTTCCGTACAATATTTCTTTATTGTACGAAATATTAAATTTTATTAAAAAAATTTAATAATATTTTTAATAAAATTTTATTTAATATTTTTAACCATTAACTGGGGGAAGATGTGCAGTGTCTCATACCACTAAGAATGAACTTTCGGTAGACCATATTCTATTTTTAGCTCAATCGAATGGACTGAACCTGTAGCTTTCTGTTTCGTGACTTTCGCCATACGTACACTTTATTAACCGGTTTCAGTGGATACTTTTTTTTTCTTATTTCAGTTATTTCTTTGTGCGAGACTGTGAATCTGTGAGACCGCATCTCCCTTTAAGCGTTCCAGTAATATACAAGGCTTAATAGATGGCTCTAGAACTTGTTCCTCGGAATATCATCCAAACCACTGTTCCTCTTATGAAGAAGAGCTCCTGAGATTTTTAAATGAAGGAGAAAGCGATTTTAGTGTTGAGGATATATGTAGTATGAATATTTTTCTATGAAAATTCTCATTCGACTGATTCTGATATGCATCTTCAAATATAAATAATTTTTCTAGTGATAATGTATTAAAAAAAAACAACTCTAAAATATATTAATATACCAAGAAAAATACCAACAGAGTTTATAGGCTGATTTTTATACTAGTATTTAATCTGTATGTTTAAAATGCCCTCGAAAACTGTACTAAGAATGTTCTGATGTTTCTGTTAGTAGAAATGATGCCTATAATAAAAAAGTCAATTTACCCATTGTCATTTGTTTTCCATATAATTGTTGAGTTTTCCATCATTGTTTTCTATATACCTTTTGTATACTGGAAAAATAAATATGATTTAAAAAGTAATTTTTTTTTTCAAGAATAATATTTGTTGTAACAGGTAATTTGAGACGAAAATGTATGCTCAAATGCAATTACTTTTTTTTCAATAAAAATATATTTTGAAAAATTTCTAAAACATATCAAGAATATATTGTCTGATTTTCGTACTAATATTTTCATCAGAAAACTTAATTTCAGTATAATGGAAATGTAATCTCTTCGGCAGCACCTCCCCAGTGAAGTTCTAAATTTTGACCTCCCTAGTTAAGGGTTAATTATTATCATATAATTAAAACTCACCCATCAACTCTTTAAGTTACAGGTTTTTACGAATTATTAGCTCCTTAGTAGGAGTAAACAATCTGCAAAAACAATTTATTCTGTAATATTTACGCCATTTAATTTGCAGGAAAATAATTAAATTTAATTCAAGTATTTCAGTCATATGAAGTAAGGTGAGTTTTAAAAAAAATATTTACGTGCATTCTGTATGTATCATTTAACAAACCTAGAAAGACAATATGTGGACGAACAAGTTAATTAGAAGGCAGCTAGTACGAAAATATTAAAATAATCCTTATTTCCTTCCAAATCTGATTATTTCGTTCAGATTTCATCATAAAAAACTAATTTTTAAAACTTGTTGCTTTGTATCAGTGGCTATAAATAAAATACAAGATTTTAAAGATTAAAAACGATCTCTAATTCTTCGAATGAACTATCGAAATAATTGTTAAATTTTAAATCAATTCCAAAAGAAAAAAAAAAAATGAAACGAATCAATTTTTTTCAGACTTTTCTGAATTTTAAGTCAAAAAGCATCTTTGGAAAGAGTCAAGATTGCATAGAAAAACTCTGACATTGAATAATTATTTTTGAATATTGTTTATCAATAATCCATTTAAATGTGACACACTATTTTGTTTTCTAGCTCATCAGTTTTAAATTGATCTGAATTATTCAGTCAAAACGACAAATAAAATATAAACAAGGACAATGTCAAACTTATGATTAGGGTATCATTCTTTACGTAATAAAAATGACAATTTCATTTCTAAAACTTTAAAAAAAATGTATTAAGCCAAGAACTTTGTATGGAAAAATGTTGGTTTGTTTATTAGTATTTAGTATTCTGTAAAAGGATAATTTTAAAAAATGAAGGAAAATATGAAAAGGAAAGCATAAAAAATATTTAAAGCTATTTATTCGCTAATTAATCGAATTGAATTGTGACATGGAAATATTGAATATTAGCATTTTTTTTTCATATTTAAACTCTTGTATTGGTTATCCAAAACAAACCTATATTTGCAATTGAATACGTTTCTTGATAATTTAAGAATGCTGACATTGAATAATTGTCAAATTTAAATAAGACTATTGTGTTTGGAATCAAAATTGAATGTTTTGTATTTATTATTTTTATTGATATTTAAGGTCTGTGTCTCTATTTTTTAATCGATTATCTTCAACTGCACATCATCTTTAAATCTAACCATTTTTTTACCATATCACAAATATTTTTTTCCAAAACAAAATCCTGTTTACGTATAATAATAATTCTATATTAGAAGGGAAAAAAATGATCATAAGAATCACATTGCAGTATTCAGATTAAATAATAAGAAAATCTTTTTGCAAATGCATTTGAAATATTTCGTACATTTAATAATCTGAAAGGAAAGTAAATTATAACCTTTAAGAGTTAAATAGTTGTCAAATTAATATTTTAATAGGTGGCACGTATTTTCATTCAGCATTGGTTCTAATGCAAATGAGCTTCTTACTGCATCGTAAGGATTTTCATGTCACATTTCAGAAATCTTTCGCATTTTCATGGGCCCGCGGTGGCTTGGTGATAAGGTCTTGGCTTCAGAAACGGAGGGTTTTAAAGTTCGAGACCAATTCCACCAAAGAACCGTCGTGTAAGTGGGTCTGGTGCACGTGAAATATCCTGGCCAAACGTCCTCCCGCTGGTGTGGCGTGCTGTGGAAAAGGGGATGCCAGCTCAGGTGTCGTCCTCGTCATCTGACCGCGGTTCAAAATTACAAGGTCCGTCCCAAAATAGCCTTAGTGTTGCTTTAAAACGCGATGTTAATATAACGAGACTTACATTTTACTTAATTATAAGATTCAAAAAGTCTGTCCCAGAATAGGATTTCAAAATATCAATGGTTCGAACAAGTAAGAGATCGGATGTTTCATATTTCTACACAAGCACTAAAAAAATAATTTAGCGATTCCTATAAATATTCTAATACTATTTGAGTAACTAAGAAATTTTTTTAATGGTACATTTCCTCCTAAGCTAAATAATTGTAACTAAATTGAGGGATCTGTATATTGATCTACAGAAATAAAAAAAAAAAAAAATCCTTACCTTACTAATTTTAATTTCAACATTTGATTTTTATATTCACTTTCTTGCATTTCTTGTAATATAGAGAAGGTATAGTAATCATCAAAAATTTGAGCTCGAGATTTTGACCAATCTCCATGTTTTTTAGATCCCCCCCCCTAGTTTAAAAAACACATTTTTGTAAAATGCTGTCTATCTGTCTGTCTGTAATAAGGATAATTAAAAAATACTTTGAGCTATATGATTTAAATTCGTTGCCCGATCTTTAGTCCAAAATTGGAACTATTTTTCAAATTTTGGGTATATTCCGGTAAGAGGAAGACCGCCTGTCTGAATATAAGTTTATACGTTAATTACAAAACGAAGATGGCTAGACAAATGAAATTTGGTACATAGATTTTACTTTTATTGTTTAGGTACTTGTAAAATTTTTGCGCCAGATCCAACTACGGGTTGACTGTTTTGCAGCTTGTAGTTTCAGAAACACGTACTTGGGATAAGTGGAAAACACAGAGGCTGAAGTATATCAAATTTGGTATGGAATTTTGTGACTAGAAGTGCAGTTTTTTGACAAATATTCATTTCAATTGGTTGAAAAAGACGTTTGTAAAACACAAATTCGATTTTCAGATACTATTAAGTACATTCCGGAAATTTCAGGAATTAAATCAAATTTCCCGTTGAGGATGATACTCTAGATTCAGTAAAAATGCTAACTTCTCTCCAAAAAAGGTTTCGTAACTACTGTTCGCAAATGCCATGTTAGACATTTTCTAGCATGACTAGTTTATCAGGGAGTATGCGAGAAAGTTTCGGTGAGACCACTGCCATTGATTCCCCCCCCTCTCTACTTCCTCATTCACAAGTTAAAACTAAATTAAAAATTTTTATTCATTTTTAATCCGAATTCTTATGTAACTTTACTTTTTTTTTGTTTGCAGAGATGGGATTTTGGGATCAAAATGTCAGTCTTTTCCTCAAGAGTAAAAATGTTGATTTTTTTTATAACTATGCTCTTTTGATGGCATTATATTAATTGATCTTTTCATAATTAGGAATGAATTGATTCATTTCATTAAAGTTTGAATTTGCATTGCTGTCACTATTTAATTATGAACTTTTAAAGAATATTTCTGGATTTTGCAATATTTATAATAATGAATCATTTATAAAAGACTATAAAATTTAAAATATTTTTAATACATTAATCAAAGTCAATCAATTTAAAAATTAAATCAATCAATTTGTCTTCAAAAACCGTTTTGATTTAATTTACACAACATCTTTACGCATCTTGAAAGAATGTTAGTCCGTCTGCCTGTCTTTGATAAAGACAAGTCAAAAACTCTTTGAGCAAGACGATTTAAATTTGGTTTAGGGTCTTATAAAAAAATTGAAGATTTATAGAAAATTTTGAATAAAATCTGTTGAGAGGAAATCCGTCTGTCCGGCTGTTCGAATATAAGTTAACACGATAATTACAAAAGGAAGAGAGCTAGATGTATAAAAATTGAAACACAGATTGAATATCTATAGTGTAGGCAGCTGTCAAATTTTGAGCCAAATCCAACTACGAGTTGACAATCTGTCGGTCTGTACTTTAAGAAACGTGCAAAGAGGATAATTCAAAAACATAGTGACTTGAATATATTAAATTTGGTAGGGTAATATATGACTACAAGTAAAATTTTTTGTCATTTTCTTTATTTCAATCGGTTGTGATAAACGGATCTAAAACACAAATTTAATTTTTGGATACTATTAGCGCATACCATGGATTTATCGCCAAATAACCAGCCAAGGATGACACGATAGATTCAGTAAAAATGTTACATTGACGCCAAAAATATTCGTAACTATTATGCCAAAACCATGTAAGGTTTTCTCCTGCATGGCAAATTTATTAGAGTATGGAAGAAAGTTTTTGGAAGACCACTCAAGATTATTTTATAACTACATAGAACATTCCAATCAGTTCTAGTCCAAAGGATTAAACTCCTTTGTATTTATTTATATAAGCGTTTTTATTTCCGATTTCTATTTCTGTATTCATAATTAATTATGCAATCTCATTATCTCTGCACATCCTAAGCAATCGACATGATTAATAAGTAAAAGGTTATTCCGAAGAAATGAAGCAGATATTATTTATAGCCAAACGGAAGACAGCCCGAATAAAGAAGCAGAATGAATAACTGACGAATGGAGATGTATAAGTAAGGAAGATGTCTAAAGATATGATGTATTAGTTTCTTTCAAAGCAGATACAATAAATATTTGATGAACGAGACAGTAAGTTGCTGTGATAGGAATGTCTAAGCAATGAAAGATTCTGCGTATGGATTTTTATCGAAGAGTTTTTGTATTGTTTTAATCTTGACTTTTGTACCCATTGTGGTGAGATTCATCTAAGCAAACACAGTGCCAGTAGTAGAAATGTTTAGCTATAACTTCAATGGCACTGAGTGAATTACATATTTTATTTTCCTTTGAATTTATTTTAGAGTTAGTGAATGTAGGATTTTTTAAGCAATCTGTCTACGTTCGAAATGAAGTTTTGCAAAAATTTTATAAAATACTAATGTTTTTGATTTTTGAATAAAAATCATATTTTTTATTGTTTAATCTCGAACTCTGTATTCATTGTGATGAGATTCATCTAAACAAGTTATGTGCCAGCAGTAGACATTTTTAGCGATAACATCAGTGGTCTTGATTGAATAATATATTTTCCTCTGAAGTTATTTTAGAAATACTGAATGCAGGAATTTTAATCTATATGGCTGAGTTCGGAATGAAGTTTTGTACAAATTTTATGAAATATTAATGGTTTTGATTTGTGAATATAAATCAAAACCTTTAATATTTCATAAAATTGGTGCATTGTCATAAAATTAGTGTTTTCGTATTGCTTCAATTTAGGCTTCTTTACTCATTGTGGCGAGATTCATCTAAACAAGCAGACTGTAATGAGCAGTAGATACTTATAGCGATAACTTCAGTGCTCGTGATGGAATAATATGTTATATTTTCCTTTGAAATTATTTTGGAAATACTGAATGCAGGATTTTTTTAAGCAATATGACTACATTCGAAATCAAGTTTTGCAAAAATTTTATAAAATATTAAAGCTTTTGATTTCTGAATACAAATCATATTTTTTTATTGTTTTAATCTTGATCTTTGTATTCATTGTAGTGAGATTCATCTAAACAAGTTAAGTGCCAACAGCTGAAATTTTTAGCGATAACTTCGGTGGTGGTGACTTTAATATATATTTTTGAAGTTATTTAGAAATACTGAATGTGTGATTTTTAAGCAATATGGCGGCATTTAGAATGAAGTTTTTCAAAACTTTTATGAAATGCTAATGAATGTGATTTTTTGCATAAAATGTATTAAAATCGCATATGATACAAAATAATATTAGATAAAAATAAAAAAAGTTTGGAATATGGCACTAAGTGTATATATATATATATATATATATATATATAATATAATATAATATTTTTTCCCTTATATAAAAAAAAGTTTTGCTTTATACCTCTTAACCCCTAATGTCACATAGCAAATTCCTTCTAGTATAGAAGCTAATCTATTTATGGTAAATCTTAAAGACAACTTAATTTACATATTCTTCTTCATTTAAGTAAAAAGCTTATTTCTATCCAAATAATAAACATCGAGGTTCGATCCAAAAATAAGGCGATTTGATTTTTTTTTTTTTTTCGTCTTATGAAGTCTTAATTGTTAAATCTTTTTAAATGAACAGAATACTTATTCTAAAATTCAAAAATGCATAGAAAAATGCAATAACAAATTTGAGCAAATAATAAGTATTTGGTTTGAATATATAACGTTTTTTATGAAGATTTAAACAACATTTGGAAATCGTGGGAATATAATCATTTGATGATGTAAAATTATATCAGAAAAGTGCACTATGATTCTGAACTTCTGATTTCTGAAGGAAGGAAAAATCTTAATGGTTTTATAAAGAAAATTATTCAAAAATTAAAAATTAAACTTGATATTTTTGTCTGAGCTCTTTCGTAAAGAAATAATCGTTTCTCAGAGCAGAGAGCGCTCCCTTGTGGCGTTTTACAGAAGACCAGTAGTTGATCGGGAGACCTGCATCTTGAGGTCGACTTTTCCCCTATGCGCTAACGCCGAATGCTTTCGATTGGAAACGGTGGAATCTCTCTATCATACTGCTTTCTTTAACCTAATTCTCTATGTGTGTTTGTAAATTTTGTAGTGTATCTGTGTTTTTGCAGATTAAAAATAATATATTTAAAACCGGGCTGTTCATTTCAACCGGAAGAAAATCACAACACACTCACTATAAACATATTGGTAATTACAACAAAAATAGTGTTTTTTAAAAATTGTTTATTCTGTCCTTTCATAAACCAATAGGAGTGCTACCTTTTTGATTTTAATGCATGGATAACGTTTGTATTATAGGAGTGTGTCTGTCTAGATCGCACAGTGAAGTTTAGAAAAAAAATGAGTACAGTTTCGAAGAATGCAACAAAGTCAATGAGACTGACTATATTGTTGTGAATCGGGTTTTATGTTACGGTATTTTCATATTGACGGTTAGTATCCTGTCACGCGTAATAAATTTATTCACAATATTTAAATACTAGCCACCTTTGGCGACCAGCCGGTTCGCCAATCTTAATGTTCGTTTAAATTTTAATAATTAAATAGCTTGAACCAGAGTTTAACCCCCTTCTTCGCCAAGTTGCGATAACGCGCCAAAGCTGGCAATCTTTATTATGCACTATGATTGAACATCTGCTCCTGTTGAATACCTGTTAAATTCTGTGGTAAATCTAACAAATGGTTGGTTGTCTGTCGGTCTGTACATTCAACATGTGAATGAGATAATTTAAAAAACAATGACACAAATATATCAAATTTGGTACAGGTTTTTGTGGCTGCAAGTGCAATTTTGTGTCAAATGTTGGTTTCAATTGGTAGAGAAAAATATATCTAAAGCACAAATTTGATTTTCAGATGCTATTAACGCATGCCAGACATTAATCGCCAAATAACTCGCCTTCCTAAGTATTATACACTAATGCCATGCAAGGAATCAACTAGGATGACACCTTTATTAGAGATAATGCGAGATATACGTGAGATAAAACCGCTCTCGCTGGTTTTTATCTCACGTCATAGAAAATACCTTCCAAGTACCGTTTCACTTCACTTCACTTTCTTATTATCGCCCTCTTACATCAGCTAATATTTTAATGTCCCACAAAGATGCTCCGAAACCTACCTTATTATTTCACTCATGGGCCTAGGTGGCCTGGTGGTAAGGTCTCGAGGTCTTCGAGACCCGATTCCGCCCAAGAACCGTTGTGTAAGCGGGTCAGGTGCACGTTAAATCAGTCGAGGCCAAAAGTCCTCCCACTGATGTGATGTGGAAGTTTGGAGGTAGGTGATTCCATCTCAGGTGTCATACTCGACATCTGACAGTGGTTCAAAATTACGAAGTCCGTCCCAAAATAGCCCTAGTCTGGCTTCAAAACGAGACTTGAATGGGACTAAACTAAAAGTGAAAAAATCTTTCACTCACTTTTAATGTACAAGCGAATAACACAGAGCTGCAAAAACAGAATCATTTAATAAAGTCTTTAATTTCATTTAAAAGTTTCGTTTCGCATATGAAGGGAAAGGGTGGAAGAAAATACAGAATGAATCTTCCACTAAGAGCATTCTTTAACAGAAACCTTGTAACTATTTTGTTTTTAAATTTCAATGCGTATCGTCTAAACAAACGGCTTTACAAGATTTCATTGTGTTTTTAAAAATTTTCGTAGTGGTAATGACAGTGGCATCGAGAAGTAAATGATTTGAGTAAGAAAATGAATAATTCTTAAATTATTTCATAGTAATTTTCAAGTTGTGAGGGCCGAGTGAGGATATTTCAAGTAGATATGAAGGTAAAACCCTTTTTTTAATTGAAATTATTTTTTTTTAAAATCATCATAGAGTTTACGTTCCGTATCACTATTCTTTTCGAGGATTCATAATAATTTTTCAATGGGCTTTCTAATAACAATAATGAGAATAGATTTTAAATGCAAATTTTCACAATTATGTGGGAAAGAACTATCAAAAGCTTGCAGAGTGCAAAGTAAAATCTTTCAAACTCCTCTATGAAAAGTTTTTTTTTAAATATATATTTTCAATTTATTAATTTTAAGTTTTAATATATAATATATTTTTTTATTCATTTAAAAAATATACTATGATCATTTTTTTCTATATATATACATTCAAAACATTGGAATAAAAGATGGCTAAAATGAATATATTAGCAGAAAATTAATTACCAAAAAAAGCATCGAAAACGAGAAACTGTGCAAGATTTCAATACTCACTTGGGATTAACAAATAATGTATCAGAAAATTTCATGTATGGAATAAATGTGTGTAGAAAAACTGAAAGAAGATTGAATTGCGATTCAGAATAAAATGTAGGATTTTGATTTTATATCAAACCGCCATTGTTAAATTTCATCCAATTTAAATAAAGCGATGACAAGTAAATAAATTTAAAATAATACATTTTTAACAAACCTAATAATGTATATTTTGAGTTTAATCACATTTGTTATATAAAATCTAATAATTATAAAAACATTAACTAAAATTCTATATTGCAGTCTCAAAGTAAAACTCTGACGATTTTTTCCTTCAATTTTTCGTATACTTTTAATAAAAATAAACATAAATCATATAACATTTATCATTGAAATGTCAAACATATACACTCTCTGAAAATTAATTTTTCTTTAAAAAAAATCTCGAACATTTTGATTTTGGTTACTTTAACAAAATAATCTTTTATGAATGGTCCGCGTAGCGTTGAGAAGTTTCAATAAAGAAACTTATAATTTATTCAGTTTTCTCACCAAAACATTCACCTCTAGATGCCATTGTAGTTACCATTAACAGAAGTTTAAAAAAAAAAATAGTAAAGTTGTTGTTTTTTTAACAGCCAATGAACCAGATGCTTTTTCGGTAAACTGAAATTAAGAAAAGGAACATCTTTCCCAATAGATTTTTTTTTTCCTTCTTTTCTCTTTTCTCCACAATAACGTCATCTCAGAAACTTGGAGAGTGTTAACAGTTTTAAAAGTTCCTCTTGAAGAATGTTCGCGGCTTTAGATTTATCCTGTTAGCTCCCCCTCCCCCCTCTTTCCCATGGTAAGTAGGTAGAATCTCTCTAAAATAAAGTTAGGGAAACTGTTAAATTTCTGTTCTCTTGGGTTTTGTAGCAGCTCTCTTACTGCTTCAGACTTTGTAGATGAATAAAAAAAAACGGGTGTTGAAATTTTTGACTCTCTCTTTTTTTTAAGTGAGTTTGTAGTCGGGTAGTGTTATGCAGAAAAAAATTACCTGGAAATTGTTTCTTATAAATTAGAATAAGAATGAAACAATGATTTAAAACCAGCGGGAAGTGGTCTCCCAAAACTTTCTCGCACTCTTTCCAGGAAAGGTGGTTTTGTGTCTTAGATGTATTTTCTCCAAACAATGAAAGAAATGTTTAAAATAAAATATAATTGCAGTCTCAAAATCGCATACAAGATCTGATATACATAAGTCATTGCGTTGCTTAATTATCATATTATATATGTTTCTGAAAGTTAAGATTAATAAACCGTCAGTCTCACGTTGGGTTTATCTTGGATCATAAATATAAGTGTCTACAAAATAGATGTTAAATTTGTATACCTACTTTTTTTCCGTCTAGCTGTCTTCATTTTTTTAGTTATTGTGTTGATTTCAATTCGAATAGATGAACAGAAAAATTTATTCTGACTGGATTTTTATCCAAATTTTATAGAAATCTTTAAATTTAGTGTAAATATCATTACACTAAATTTGTTATAATACCATATGCAAAATTACATATGCCTAGTTGAAAGGTTTTCTGGTATATCGGTATACAATTTTATCAGAAAAGATATTTCAAATTTGACAATTCATCATTATTGTATAATGATAATTATATCAATAAAGTGAATATATCACTGCGATAAATTCGTATTTTTATCAGAAATAATATTTTTTTAATATATATGTTCGAAACGACATTTCACACCTGTGACTCTAAATGTTACGCGAAGTTTTGAGAAGCATGAGAAATGATTCTAAACTTTTCAGGCCATTTATCCATTAACCATATTTAAGTTTGTCTCATACATTTACACGTCTTTCTAAAATGACATATTTTTTATAGTATTTTAACATACATTTAAAATAATTTTAAATCTTCCGCTTACGATGGTAGCTAATCTAGAGTTTCTACTTTGTCTAAAAAAATTCCATTTTCCATTTTCTGATAAGTATTTGAACAAAAGTTAAGTTTTTTATTTATTCTCAGTATCAAAACAGTTTTGTAAGGCCATAAGACGTTGATAGCTAATCTACAATTTCTATTTGGCCACAAAAATTCCATTCCCCATTATGATTTAATTATTTGAGCGAAAGTTAAGATTTTTATTTGTTGTCAGATTCCCAACAGTTTCTTAAGGACACTTAAATGGTGATAGCTAAAATATAGGTTTCACTTTACCTCAGCAAGTTCCATTTCGCATTATCTTGTAAGCATTTGAATTAAAATATAATTTTGTTCTTGTATTTTGTATCCCCATGGTTTTGTGAGAGCATTAAATTTGTTGCGAGTATTTTGTGAAGATCTTACAATAGAAAGTTTCTAATTTGGAATTTAAAAAGAAAGAAATATTTGATTGCCAAATCGCTTCAGAATTTTCTATCACATATAACTGTTTTCTAAGGTTTATGCAATTGTTTTATGGCAAACATTATTGACTCAGAATAAAGGGTAGTACAAATGCTTAACCAATAAATCAATAGAGATTGTAAGCAGGTAATTGTTTTATGGCAAAAATTATTGACTCAGAATAAGGGGTAACACAAATGCTTGACCAATAAATCAATAGAGATTGTAAGCAGGTAATTGTTTTATGGCAAAAATTATTGACTCAAAATAAGGGGTAGTACAAATGCTTGACCAATAAATCAAGAGAGATTGTAAGCAGGTAATTGTTTTATGGCAAAAATTATTGACTCAGAATAAGGGGTAGTACAAATGCTTGACCTATAAATCAATAGAGATTGTAAGCAGGTAATTGTTTTATGGCAAAAATTATTGACTCAGTATAAGGGGTAGTACAAATGCTTGACCAATAAATCAATAGAGATTGTAAGCAGGCGAATTAATCTCACAATTTCATAATCAGCCGATTTATACATATCATACCTTGTTCTCGTAATAGTTATGTTTTAACACTACTTCTCCCGGTGTCCTGGGCTAGGAGTAACCTGTCTTCCCTGTGATCCAGACGTTCCGGTTTTGAGTCCTCGTTCGGGTATGGTTGTTCTTCCTCTGAGATCTATCTGTGAGATGTGGGAAAGAACCCCCCTCCCCTTGTAAAAAGGAGTTGTGCAAGCGAAGGTGTGAGTGCATCTTCTTATGAACTAGAAGTCAGACTTCTGTCCTCGGGTGAACAGGGGTCTTTTCCCACAGAATCTACTTCGCCCCTTTTACTTGGCAACGCGGGCACTATATCATCATCACCATCATCACCATTTCTGCTTCTAATGAAGATATATAATTCCGCAAGCACTCATAATAGACCATAAATTCATCATCAGATAAATAAGTTAGTTCTTTCTCCTTTATTTACCAAAATCGTAAGTATTTGAACGGAAGTTATTATGATGACATAATAATAAGAATTAAAGATGACTCGAGGAATAAATAATGTAGATTAATGATCATACGACATTTCTAAATGTGTTATTTTGTCTGTATCAGACATCGTTAAGTCTTTCTTTCCATTATTTTGCATTCAATTTTATCTATGATGTAGAAGTCAACCTTCTAACTCTCCGACCCGTCCTAAGGCACACGGATTTAAACCATAAAACTGAATGACCGGACCGCCGCAACAGCAATTGGCGGGAACTGTGGTTGAGTCCTAAGGGCCGTCACCGGCCACGGTACAACCCTCCCCGAAGGAAGTACGTCCCGTCATCGATGGGGGGAGCCAGATCCCCCACCTATTAGTGTACCCTCCAGGGTGGCGAGATCCAACCACCATGCCGGAAGCATCTCATCCTCATTTCGAGGTGCCCCCCCGAGGGTCTCTATGATGTAGAATATTAACTGGATTTCTTATTTATACATTTTTTTTTATTGTGTTTACCTTGGGACATAAAATTAATTCATTTAGGTCTATTGCATTTTAATATTCTGCTATGAAATCACAACTGCATCATTTTCAAATTACTTCATTCTTCTAGATCTGTTTGGAAAAAATAACTATTCCAAAGAAACTAAATACGCATAATTTAATATCTACCGAATCACCAGTGGAATAAAGAGGCAGGATGAATAACGAATGAATGATTTTTTTTATAAATAAAGAAGGTATCTAGATATATGATGTATTAGGTTTCTTCAAACCAGATGCAATAAATATTTGATGAATCTAGAAGTCATATACAGGAATAAGAGTATCAGTAAAGTGCAGGTTTCGGAATATTGGTTTTAATGAAGATTGCTTTCTTAAACACAACCTTTCCTAAAGTAAATATGAAACTGAAATATTTTTTATGTTTTGTACAATACAAAGAAAAATATTTTCTAATTTTTCCTATCTTAAGATATACAATACAAACACAAAACATTTTCTAATTTTTCTTTTCTTAAGATATACAATAGAAGGAAAAATATTTTTTTTTAAATTTTTCCTACCTTAAGATATACAATAAAAGGAAAAAAAATATTTTCTGATTTTTCCTACATTAAGATATACAATACAAGGAAAAAATGTGTTCTGACTTTTCCTTTCTTAAGATATAATTCAGTACTTTTTTATAATTATATTTTAGTAAAGATGCACTTGAAATGCCAAATTAGATTTTAAGTTAGATTTTTTTTTTCTTTCAATTTATCCAAACTTTTCTAATGGTATTTAGGAGACGAGACAGAATCCCTCAATTTTCTTTTCAAAATTTCAAAAAAATATTTCAAAAATTAAAGCGAAATAAATAACAAATTTCAGGATATTTTTGGCTTGAAGTTTATTTGAAAATTTTGAAATCTGTTTTTAAAATTTGAATCTACACTATCCACCCATTATGCTTTATCAATTAAATGCTGTTGCGATAGAATATTTTATTTAATTAATTTATATTTGTTTACTTGAAATGTAGCCCATATCTGAAAATGCGGGAAAATGATAGATATGATAATTATATATAATAAAGGTCAAATTTAAATAAAAAGTATTTCTAAAAATATTACTACAGTAACAACTGATAATTTCAACAAACAATAAAGGATAATGTGTGTTTGTGTGTGTTTTTATGCGAGCATTGACTCTCTCAATATAACAGATTGCATGACGTGGAACTACCAAATTTGGTACAAAAATATTTTGAATTGAAAAAATTTAGTTTTGTACAATTTTTTCCCCAAATTTTAATTAAAAATTTGATTAATATATTATTTTTTTCACTGTAGAGTTCAGAAATATTACAACAAAAAATGATTTTCTTATCAATTTAAATATATATATATAAATAAAACTCTCGTTTAATGATTTCAGTTTAATTACGAAGTAAATTTTTCCTTAACATTTAAAAATACTTTCTTAACTTTCAACAATAGATTACATTTTACCCCTAAATCCAATCAATTCTTCATTGAATCGATTTTTCCTCTTGTTAAAATAATTGAATTGAATTGAATGTTTAATTTGACATTGAATTGATTGTTTTCTCTTTTTGTTGAATAAGGAAATGTTAAGGATTCTGTATAGTAATCGTGAAGTATAAAAATATTAATAAAATAGTGATGTTGCAATGATACAGTACAGTTTCAATTAAAATTGGCGATGTGAAATCTGCAATACAATTGTTTCTGGAATTTCCAGTTCCCGACTAAAGCTATGTCACTACTTGTGAACATTGCATGAAATGAACTTCTGGGCCCTTTCTTTTGCATATACAACCAGTATCTTTGAATTAGCAAAACCAATGGAGAATGATTCAATGGCAAGTTTGACATTTCTTTATTTTGTTTGTGAAAAGGTCAGTGCCCTGAAAAGCAGGAAAGAGATTTCTCATATTTTTTTAAACCTAAAGGTCTTCTACTTTTCAGCTGCCATTTTGAGGGGCGTGGCAAATAAAATAAAGTTACTGCTGAGTGTAAAAATGAGTTTCAACTAATTTCATCTGGTGGTACACTCTTCTTTTATTTCCCAGATTAGAAATGAAGTGCATTATAAATATCCTCAAATATAAATGGTTAGAAAATCTGATAAACGTTTTGCAAGTATTTTATATCATATTATGTATTAGGTATTCAAAGGTTATTTTTGGATTATCCTTTTAATTTTGGATCTTAAGTAACATGTAATTAGTAATTTTGATCTCCAAGGTAAATCTTTGAACCTGCGATAATTGCTTTAGTACTTCACACATGATGCAAAACGTTTAATAAATTCTTAATGAAACAGAGGAAGAACCATGAAGACAGTAGATAGTTGATTTTATCCTACAAATTCCAGTAAATCCAGATTTAGAACCTCGAATACTTTATACTTAAAGTTGAAATTCCATTAATTTATCTTGTGGCCCATTTAGCAATATAAATAAATTTGATTCGAAACATTTTTAACATATTTAAAAACGAGTTTTGCAAATAACTGTTTTTATTTGTGCGCTAAACATCAAAGTTTTTATTTCAGTTATTTTCTACTTTTTAGTGTTGAGATATGTCCCTCAAATCATTAACAAATTGTTCCAATGGATTTGAAATATAATTTTACTAGCCATCTTTGTCGACCAGCCGGTTCGCCAATCTTAATATTTGTTAAAATTTTAATAATTAAATATTTAGTGCAATTCCTACTTTAATAGCTTCTTCATCAAAATATTTTAAAACTTCAAATTTTAATTGTCATATAATTCACTCATAATATCATAAACGCCTTCAGTCATAACGTAATATGTATCTCTCTAATTTTCTGTTGGCTCCCATAGAATTTATACTTTAAATTAAAGTGGAAAGGATTAATCTGCAATTAATATAATAATATTTTTTACTGAAACAAAGTATTTTTTTGTAATATGATTATTGAAAACAGTCACTCAGCGTTTAAACTTTATGGGCACTAAAGAATATCTTTCTTAATTTATGTAATTTTTCAAAAATTTGTCAACAAAATTTTCTCAGATTCATCATGACCAGATTGATTAATTAACAATGTTTAATTTTAAATGCATCAAACATTAAAAAAAAATAAAACGAATCGTTTAAAATAATCGGTTGAAAACAGGTTTAAAAAAAACTACTTAAAAAACGATGTACTTAAAACTATAAGCATATACAAAAAATATAAAACTAACATAAATACATTTTAATTACAAAAGCATACAACGAACCTAAAAAAAATTTTAATCCAGTCCGCATCCGTTGATAATAATTGTCAACACATTGCGGAATTCAGAACACAATGCGCATGCTTGAATTTTCAACGCCAGTTGCGTAACGCAAATACATGATTTTTTTTCTACGCCAGTTGGGGTAACGCTTTGCGGATTAGAAATTTTTAATTTCCTTTATTCTGTTTTATTTTAATTCAAAAGTACTTCAGAATGAATCTAAAGGATCGATTAATTAACAATGTTTAATTTTAAATGCATCAAACATTAAGAAAATAAACAGAATCGTTTGAAATAATCCGCCGAAAAATGTTAACCCAAGCCTCATTACTGTTGGGAGGAAAAAAAACTGAAGCCTTACTCATTTGGCGGTGGCGAAAATGGAAGATTTTTTGGGCGGGAAACTTAGTTTTTAATTAATAATTAAAATTCCAATTAAAATTTGAAAAAAAGGGACCCCAGGTGCACATTCTCGAGCTCTAAGGTATACATGTACTAAATTTGGTAGCTGTATGTCAAATGACCTGGCCTGTAGAGCGCCAATACACACACACACACACATTGAGCTTTATTATAAGTATATAGATTAATAAATAATTGAAACTTTAGTTCTGAAAGTATTAAAATAATTTTTTGTGGTTGAGAATGCTCTTCTAATCCAAAAGGAATGAAATGAAAAATAAGTTGTAACATTACATTTTGTGTTATAAAGCAATTTAAAAAAAATCATAAACATGAAATTCTTTACTCTCTTTCTATAATTCTTTCAGGTTTGACATACAATTTTATGCTACCTTGTTAATTTAAAAGGACAACAAATTCAAACATATATGGGCTGAAGGAATGCTATTTTTTTCTCTTCAATTAAGATAGCTGACTACGTTGGAAAATGAATTTTTAAAAAATTTTTATAATGTTATAAAATGTTTTTTTTTATATAAAATCGCTAGAATTTGGTTTCTAAGTTTATTTTCTAAGAGATTACACTGATTCATATTTGCATTTACAAACGTCTTAATTCATTTCCACATTCTTTAGCGTACGTTTTTCCAAATTCTAATCTTTGATAGAATTTTCTCTCCTAAAGTCTCATAAATTGAAATTAACTGCATATTTTTTGTTCATATTTGGTATAATAATTTCTCAATGTGCTCTGTAATTTTTTTAAACTAGAGAATAAATAATTTATACATTTAAAATCCTTTTATTGTTGTTTTAGTGCTTCAGAATTTGAAAAAAATAATTGAAAATCTCATGTTACTTATCAGTCAAACTCCAATATTTAAAGATTGCATATAAATACAACTTTTTCTTTAATTCAGGATCCAAACAATATAGTTCTAAAACTATCTTCAAAATGTTTAGCAAATCATTTGATTAATCTCTAAACTACAAGATTTTGGCTCCTCTTAGTTCCAAAAAAGGCCTTTATTCGGTACTTTTCCATTTCAGAGTGCCATAAAAAATCGCCAACCTGTTGGTGATTTTCTAATATTTTTTTTTCTTGTTGTTGTTGGTTATTTGGCAAAAATAATTTGACTGTCACCAACGGCAAAGTTCTTTAAATCTCAAAATATTTTTATCATTGGCAGGTATAGTTTGACTTCTCAGATATTTTTCAATCTTTTTTATGCAAATATTCATCAATAAAATTATTTTCGAACGCTTTAAGAAAAATTAAATTCGAACGTAGCCTAACTTAATATTAGTTAGTTTCATGTGACAATTTTATCAGGAATACATTTCACTGCGCATCATCTGATAATTCAATATCAACAGAATATTCCAGTATATAGAAAGCGCAGTCCAAAATGAATTGTTGCTACACATCACTATCATCATTTCCTGTTACGTAAAGCTGGTGCATTCGACCATAACGACCTCAGTGTCATCCAATCAAATCGAAATCCACTTCCCGAGTGTATCCCCAACTCGGCCCTCCAAAAGAATTTCTTTCTTCTGTAGCTATACGGCGCCATGAGGCCTTTGGTTTTCTACTTTCCATCTAATGCCCATGCCCCTGCAATTCTTATATTAACATTTGGAAGTATTCTAAGTCCATTTCATGACCCGCTCCTTTTTTTAAAACTTTTATAGGAAATAGGTTTGGCATAAAGTTTTATATAGTGTAGTATTTGAAATTTAATTTGGTCGAAATATTTTAACAATATTTCGTAGGTAACTGATTTGGAATGCATTTTGTTTGTAGTTTTTTGCATTTTGTTTCTGTTTTTTTTTTTTTTTTTTTTTTTTTTTTTTTTTTTTTTTTTTTGTTCATGTGATTAAGTAAGTTTCCAGGCTTCGCTACCGTAAAGGAGGAGACTAATAATGATATTTTATCTAACGGAATTAATTTGATTTTATTGTTTATATTCGAGGTTTTGCAAAATCTATGCATTGTTTTGAATGCACAATTAACTTTTCGAATTCTCTTAATTCGTGCCTTATATCTTGTCTAAATCCCCGAAGGGGGGGGCACCTCGAAAAGAGGATGATATGCTCCCGGTATTGTGGTTGGATCTCCCCACCCTGCAGGGCACAGAAAAGGTGGAGGATCTTGCTCCTGCCATCGATGACGGGACGTACTTCCTTCGAGAAGGGTTGTACCGCGGCCCTTAGAACTCAACCACAGTTCCCGCCGGTGTTGCTATTGCGGCGGTCCGGTCATTCAATTTTCTTTTTTAGTGTGCCTTCGGGTGGGTCGGAGAGTCAGTGATATGACTTATATCTTGTCTATTGCAATCCTAAAGTATGATGAACAGTTAATCGATTTAATTATTGATTTATTAAAAGTGAATTTTATTTTGATTTTACATACTTTCTAACTCTTCTGTTTGACAATATTCATCAACTTTTCTGCCTTTCAATTCATCTTGCCAAAATCTGAAGACAATAAAGAAATATCGTCAGAAAATCTACGTCGTTCGTCTAGTGCAGAATCGAAATCTCATCATATTCTTGATTTTTTTGGTATTTTAATGTCTATTTAACATTGGTATTTTAATGTATGTATAACACTGGCATTTTAATGTTACATTCGAGACAGTAATCACCTCCATTTTACTCTAGTTTTAATATCACAAATCTTTGTTGGTTCATCAGTGATAATAACATATGTTCTACTACGCGGAATCCTAATAATATTGATCAGTTTTGCTAGAGGTATAGATGTTTAGTGCTATAGTTTTAGTTTGCAATGCAAGGATATGTCTTAGAATAAAAATGGAGTTCAGTAAACTTTTTCCACTTCTAAACCATGCTTGCTCTGATTTACTAATTTTATCCATTATACTCTCTGTTTATCCATTTTTTCTCTGTTAACAACAATTCTATTTAAGATTTTTGATATAAAAAATAGCAGGATGATTTCTCTTCAGATGCCTCATTTAATTAGAATTCTGTTTTAAAAAAAATTTGCAATCAATTATTGTTTTTCTTCATGCGGTCCTTACTGTTATAATCACACAAAATAAAATAACGTGTGCAGTAAAAATACCGAAAGTGTTGCTGCCCATCTTCATGAATTTCGTAACTAATACTATTTTAAACGCCAAAAGCGACTATTTTGAAATCCATGAGCCTTAAGTCTAGTATTATTTAGTAATTATCTCACCGTAAAGAGACTAATTTTCATTACAGCCACGCAACAAAACAGCAGTATTTCCATTTCAAAATGATAATTAAATACAAAACAAAATGTAAAAGGTACCCATATTACACGCATGTATAAAGGTAATATCCATTGAAAATATTTTACTCCGAAGTAAATTATCTATGAATTTCAATATTTTTCTAAGTTCATCAAAATTTGACGCTTATGATAGATGAAATTTATCTAAAGAATACAAACAAATTTCCTTTAATATAATTTATTTTAGAAATTATTTTTATTTTGATTATCCTCTCCTTTTTAAAATATATAGTTATTTTTCACAAACTTACAACCAAGTAATACGTCTGGTATGTGAATAAAACTGAATTTCATTTCTGACTGATTGATAATTGTATTTTGAAACTATAAATCTAGTAAATGTCGTAGAGGAAACCAGTATGGAACAAAATTTCACTCCTTTCAAGATATCAAGAAGTACGTGAAAAATCAATTAGAAAATTTCATCTTTAAAAATATGAAACAAAACGAAAGAAATACTGTTCATTCGAGGATTCTCCAAGCCTTTGCGCATGCATCAGGATCAGTGTATTTATTCAAAATAGGGATACAAGGTAAGATAAAAGGATGAAATCATATATTATCCGCAAACTTGGGAGTTGTAAAAACAGCTGATAACTTGTAATATTGTCGTGAAACTTCTAATTCATAATAAAATGCTTTAGAGGAATTTATATTTACTGTAAGATGCTTAGACATTCAATTATGATGAATCAATGGAAGATTTATGTTCATAAAATTTGGCAATTCGCTTTTTATAAAATGTTATTTTTTTTATCTCAAATACTCCTTTTGTTATTGGATGTTTTGATAATAACAATTGTAGATAATCTCGGCCACATTTAATTATATTATATAAAATATTTTTCGTGACCTTTTTTTAAGCTTCTTGCCACATGAATAAGCCATAAGCAATTAATGAATAATTTTTTATTCAAAATAAAACAGTAAGATAAGAAACGACACGACACTTACATGTATATGGGAAAAAAATCGAAAATTTATCGAGTGAAACTGAAATCAAGGTGGAAAAATTCCGGAAATGTGGTGACGCTTCAGTTTCGTATCTCACCCTTTAGCTAGTTGGAATAATCGAAAAATGGTAATTTGATGATACTGAAATGAATATAAAAGGGTTGTAAAAAGTTCTTAAAATAATAATAAATAAATTAAGATGTTATGAGTTGTTGTTAATAAGGGAAATTTTAAATTGGTGATTTTAAGATATTCCCAATCATGAAAATACATTTAATTTTCTTTTTTAAAAAAATCGATAGCGTATTCATTTATATATTCATTCGATTTCTAATGAGCATTTATTTGCCCAGACTAAAGTGCTAAAAAATTCAAGGAAAAGATCTATGAAAGTTTGGTTGCAAATACTTTTTAGAATTTCATTTTGAAAAGAAAGATTTTAATTAAATTCGAGAAAATCACAACATACTAAGAACAAAAAATTCCAGCTCTGATTGTTTCAAATTATAATGGCTTGCGGATGAGAGCAATTTCGTATATGGAAATGAAGTTTTCAGAGCTTTATAGGCAAAATAATGTATTTAAACTTTTAATTGGGTAAGAATGACACGACTTAGTTGTAAAATTTCTAGAGTAGCTTTTGAATGTAATGTTTTTAACTTCATAAATTCTCGAGTGGTTATTTATTGTTTTACTAGCCGCATTTGGCAACCACTTTGGTCAATAGGATTTGCACTCGCTAACAATTTCATTTAAATATTTAATGTAACTTTATATTTTAATAGAATATTCATAAAAATATTTTTATGTTTCAACTTTTGATATTCCTGTCAATTATACTACTATAAAACCCTTTCGTCATTCTATTCATAGTATATTGCGATTCTCTAATTTTCTCTGTCTCCTAAAATTTGAATTTTAAGTTGAATTTTTCGAATGTCAACGCAATCATTACATTATGATACATAGTTTTTATAATAGAAAAGATGAAGTAATGATGAAGAAATGTAAACGCTTCAAAAGCACTTAATGATGTACTGTAAACGCTTCAAAAGCATGTAATGATTTACTGTAAATACGTCGAAATCAGGCAATGATGTACTGTAAACGCTTCAAATGCTCGTAATGACGTACTGTAATCGTATCAAATACACGTAAGATGTAACCTTCAAAGGCGCTTAGTGATGTACTGTAAACTTATCAAATGCATGTAATGAAGTACTATAAACGGATCAAATGCACGTAATGAAATACTGTAAACGAATCAAATGCCCGTAATGATGTACTATGAATGTTTCAAATGCCCGTAATGATGTACTGTGAATATATCAAATGCACGTAATGATGTACTGTGAATATATCAAATGCACGTAATGGTGTAGTGTGCATGCATCAAATGCGCGAAATGGTGTAGTGTGCATGCATCAAATGCGCGAAATGGTGTAGTGTGCATGCATCAAATGCGCGAAATGGTCTAGTGTGCATGTATCAAATGCGCGTAATGAAGTACTGTAAACGTATCAAATGCACTTAATGAAGTACTGTAAACGTATCAAATGCACTTAATGATGTACTGTGAATGTATCAAATGCACTTAATGATGTACTGTGAATGTATCAAATGCATGTAATGATGCATTTGATGCACTGTAAACGCAGATGATGAAGAAACACAAATTATTGAATCGCTTGGAAATATAATAAGAATCCAGATCTTTCAAGTATATATTAAATTAAAAATGTTTTAAGAGGCTCAAGGTTTTCTTTATAAAACTGCTTGTATAAGCATAAAGCGTAAGCGTTTTCCATGAATTGGGAAAGAAATTACTAACAAGAAATTACTAATTTTTGAAATTGAGGTTCACAAAATTTTCTGAAATAAAATATTACAAAGATAATCAACAGATTTGTAAATGCAAGGAACATTTAACGTAAATCATATTTATCCAAATTCTGCCGATGGAAATTCCTTAAAAGGGATTCAATAATCCATTTCCGAATAGGGAAAAAAAAGTCTCCCTTTTTCTGAAGTCGCACGTTTATCAAAAGGGCAATTTTTCTTATACAAAATTACTGAAGCAGACAACCTGTAAGAAAAGGAGAGCTTTTATCAGAAAACTGAATTGGAAGACGTATACCAGGTGGAAATAATGACGTTTAACTTAATTTCATTCAGCAGTTAATGCTTGCTAGTCTTAGCAAAAAACTTAGCAACGCCATTTTCCCCTCCCTTATTTTTCTGTGTCTTTCAGAGTTTCCGACCGTTGAATGAAAGTGATTGTAATTTGAATATGAATTGACTTGATTTTTCATTTGAGGAAAAAAAAATTGAGGAAACCGAATGGTTGTATAAAAGGGAAGGAAAATAAATATTAAAAGCAATGAAAGAAACGGTAGTTCAGTCTTTTGAAAGACTCTGTTAATGTATAAAGAAGGCTGAAATATTTCTAGTATTTTCGACACTCTTTTCGATGAATCCACTTATGTCATTTAGTGAGACTTGCGTTACAAGTAAAATACTGTTATTAAAGGGAAACCTTTCTTAGAAATCGATGGACACTTCTAGTTTGAGAGGTAGAAATCACAAATTAGATTGGACATAGAGTTAGTTCCATTAAGTGATAAAAATATTATTTATCATCGAAATGTAATGAATGTATATCACTATTTCTTGGGAAATATAGTGTTAAATGGAAAAAAAAAAGTTTTATAAACATTTTTGGATTGGTAAACACTTTAACATTTTGAAGTAAGATCTTCCTTAAAAGTAATGTCTCTAATTTCTGAGAAACCAAAGAGAATTAATTCCATTTTCAGAAGCAGAAATTGCAAAAATGCATCTAATATGGAGTTATTTCTATTAAGAAATGAAAATATAATTTTAAATCATAATGTAATGGAATAATATCAATTTCAATATTGAATATCCATTTGTTAAACGAAAGAGCTTGTGAAAATATATAAATGTATGAAATATTTTAAATGCTTTTGATATACGGACTGTCTAAAAGGTATCTGACCTTGATTTTTCCTGTACGCAGTAATTAAGCTAGAGCGGCGCCACTGTGCGCAGTGGAAAGAAGATAATGCGCATGCTTGAATTTTTTCACTGCATTCGAGTGTGTCAGTCTCTGACAGTAAAGTACTGTTATAAGTTTTTGACGGATTTTTGATTTCTCTCTAGATAACTGAACGAATTCAGTAAAGATGCTGCATCAAATTTTGTCAAAAGCTTGGTCACAAAGAGAAACAATTCGTAAGATCCAGCAAGTGTTTGGAGACGAGGCTACAGGGACAATACAACTGAAAGTGTGGTTTAACTGATTCAAAAATGGAAGCACATGAGTAGAGACGATCATTAACGCATCACGGATATGTATCGGAAGGACGAGCAAAGACAAAAGAGTACTATCAACAAGTTTTATCCCGACTCAGAGATGCAGTTCGGCACAAAAGACAAGACCTCTGAACGAAGAAAAACTGGCAGTTGTATCATGACAATGCTCCGCCTCATTCGTCACATATAATCCGAGTTTTCTTGGCGAAGAATGGAATTCCAGTTGTCTGACAACCTTCCTAATCACTACATATGGCTCCTTGATACTTCTGATTGCAACCGAAATTGAAAATGCCTTTGAAAAATCCCATTTTATGTAGAGAAGAGGTAATGCAGAACGCTACAACGGGGATGAACACCATTCCAAAAGAAACCTTCCAGGAGTGTTTTCGGTGGTGGAAGGATAGATAAGCTAAGTTGCTTCCCTATTAGCAGGCTGAACTGTTTTTATTCCAAAATGCTCAAATCCCACAAATCCGGGCGAGCTCAGACCAATTTCTAGAGGTAATGTCTTGGTGAGGCGTTTTTATAAGATCCTTGCTAACCGTCTAAGACATTTAACTTGACCCACGCCAAAAGGGATTTGCGCCTCTGGATGGGATGACGGAAATGCAACTATTTTAGACTTCCTCCTCTCCAAATTTTACACGGAGAGGAGGAAATTACGTTGCCTCCATCGACCTCCAGGAGGCGTTTGATTCTATACCCCAAGAGGCCCTCCTAAGAGCTCTAAAGGACCTCCACTTACCTAAAATATTTATCGATTATGTGGAGGACGTGTACAAAAACTTGCGCACGACTCTGGAGTTCAATGACGGGCGACACATAATAATACATCCAACGGTGGGGGTCAGGCAGGGGGATCCACTCTCCACCTGCTTTTCAACATTGCTGTAGACATGTTTTTACGTAGCCTCCCTTGTAGGTTGGAGCTCATGTGGATGGCAGTTGGCTAAATGTTGTGGCATTTGATGACATCATTTTATTTGCCTCCACAGCTAGAGGTTGAAGGAGCTTTTAAATTGCTCGAAACTGTCCCTAGGTGCTCTTGGACTGAGGATAAACATTTTGAAATCTTTTACATTATCTTTGGTCCCTAGTGGGCGTGACAAGAAAATTAAGATCATTTCTGGTTCCTTCTGAGTTGGGAACACCTCGGTGAGGATACGGAATGCACCCACCTAGGGGTTCCCGTCACGCCTACTGGTAAAGCTAAGTTAAGAATTTTAGAGCACTTTAGACCAAAATTGGAGATTCTGACCAAGGCACCTCTTCAATCTCAACAGCGTTTATTCTTTATGAGGTGTCGTCTCCTACCCAGTGTTTTCCATCTACTGGCTTTGGGGAAAGCTTCTCCATCATTGTTGAAAAAGATCGACACTGTGGTTAGGGGATTTATTAGAAAATGGTTGGATCTCCTGGTCGACACTCCCGTCCCATTTTATTATGCTGTTGTTGCGGACTAGAGCCTGGGTGTGCCTTGTCCCCGTTGGTACTGAGTTAGACTGCGCCTTGATCGCTTAAACTATTTTTACTCGTTTTTATCTTTTAGGGATGTTTCTGTTCCCAATTTTACTGATTTTAACCTTCCGACGGATCCTGCAGGACAGGTTACCTTCGATTTTATTGTACGTCAGTGGTCAAAGGTTGAAGAAAGTCTGCTCCTGGACGGAAAAATACTTGATACGAAAATTAAACAGTGTCAGATGCTGGCTGAGTGACTCTATGCCGGTCCAGCTGTATTATCTGATGCTCTCAGTGCATTGCCATCTACTGAGAGCATCAGATAATACAGCTGTACAGGCACACCTGGGTCTCGAATGGGACTTTCCTTGTCAGCGGTAGAGACTGTATAAATATGATAAAGGCCCGTATTAATGCTCTCCCCACTAGGACAAGGACGGCTAGGGGACGCCCCAATGAACTAAGGAAATGACGGACCGGAGGCGCCACCCTAGAGACACCCAATCATGTGGCCCAGCAGCAGAATTAAGCGGCACAACGCAATTAGTAACTATATTAGCCGCTCCCTTCAACAGAAGGGGTTCCAGGTCACAGAGGATATCATCTTTCCTCTGCCCGCTGGTACCCTTAAGCCCGACTTGGTGACGAATAAGAACAATACTGCACTTCTCCTCGACGCACAAATAGTCGGGGACGGAGTAGAGCTGGACTCTTCTCACACCGCCAAATGTGCTAGATATAATATAAAATCAATAGAACCGGCGGTGAAAGTGCAGACAGATGCCCAAAAAGTCATTTTCTCCAGTATAATGGTAAATTGGAGGGGCTTCTGGCCACCTAAGTCGGCACATCTTTTACGATTGGATGTCATCCGCAAAAAGTCACTTATCCATCCTCGGCACACGTGCCATTATCGGCTCTATGTCATGTCACCGACGGTGTGGATTTATGAACACCCATACAAGTGTGGGGGGAAGTGGAGCAGGACGGGTGTCGGTTGAATGGTTGACTGTTAGCAATGGGGTACTGCCTAGCCCCTTTAATTATTATTTGGATTAACATCTTATTATTTCTCCTTATCATTCTCTAGGCACATTTTTTCCCTCTTGTGAAGGTGAAAGTAGCTTAATTTAAAGAGAATTGGGGTCCAAATTTCTTCACGTAAGTAATGTATTTTCTCTGGCAAAAGGTTGGATACAATAGATTCACACACATGTGTATTATTAAATAATCATTTGCCTGTGTGTGCACATTATTACTGTGGTGCTACAGTCTTTCATATCCTTATTGAATGTCCATATTTTTAATGCTCAGAGCTTTACTTCAAAACAAGAGTCATATTGCTACTATCAAAACCCAACATGAAAACCTATTTTTATAAAATCTAATAAGGTTTTATTCTTTAATTTGAACTCATTATCGTGATTTTATTATAACCTTTTTATAATTTATAATCTTTTTATCATTGATTTTTTTAATTAATTTTAAATTGAAACTTTTTTTTTTGTTAAACTTTGAGCTAAAAATAAATTTGTCTCGTGCAGCATAGTTTATAGATTGGTTCTCGCGCCATAAAACCTCAAACCGAATTAAAACAAATAAGTTAAAATAGTACAGAAAATATAAGATCAACTCTTTGACAGATTCTATTCAAAATGTTATAAGAACCCACATGTTATAATCTCAACTTCTGTACCAAATTTTATTATGTAGTTCTTTACGTGTTGTAGATTTCGTGTTCCCTTGTAAACAGATAGCTGATCAAACAGGAATTGAATTTCAAAAATCCATTCAGAATTCAAACTTTGGATGGGTTTAGTTGACAATTTTATAGAAATCTACGAATGTCATCTTAAGATCATATAAAAATTCTATCCGTTTAGATCCAAAGGCTTTTTAATTATCGTATTCACAGACAAATAGAATTGAAACCAAAAACGTATTTTTCAGGTTCAGGAATGTCTGACACCTATGATTAGAATTCGTTCATATCTCACATTCTAATCATTTTAATTCTAGTATATTCTAATCAAAAACTTTCTCTTTGTCTGTCTCATAGTCTGGCAGAAAGTTTAAAAAATACACACCATATAAGTAGCTTCAAAAGCATTTCATAACAAATAATCTATTGATGAACTTTCAACTAGAAACATAGATATTTAATAATGACCAAGAAACCAACAGATAAGACCAAAAGAGGGTTCATTTTTTAATCGAAAATGGGAAGCGTTTTTAATTACTTTTTCCTAAAAGAGATAATCCATCATTTCTGGCTCATCGGCGTCGAAACTCGTATCTTGAAAAAGCAGCGTAGTACCATCGACTTTCTTTCATCCTAGAACGGAAATTTGCAGGAAGTTTTTCTCTTCAACTGACCACTAAATTCTAGAAGATTTTGTCTTTTGTAACTAGAAGTAAAAATATCTGTTCAATAAAAATAAAATTTATGAAACATTTGTAAGAAAATATCTGCTTGTTGAAATGATTGGACAGTTGAAAATTAACCATCGGAAGTGTTGCCCTCTCGATTTTCTTGTTTACTTAACGCTTGTTGTGAAAAGGATGCTTTTGTTAGACAATCGCAACGACATGCTACAAGTCAGCATTCATGTATCATAGAAATAAAAATGTTTTTCCAGACCATTTGATTGAGATTATTCAACACAGTTTACTGACGCATAATATTATGTCAAAAATTAACTTATTTAGGTGATATATTTTTCCGATTTTTATATGGTGTCGGATGCTTTGTGCAGCATCGCACAGTTAGTTACAATGGGGTGTTTTGGCAAACGCACTTGTGAATTTTTTGTCAACGCAAATAGTTACAAAAAATGGATTGAATGTGCACTTTGGAATGATTATTTGAAATTTTATTTAAACTTTTAATAAGTTAACTGTTTACATGTTGACGGTTTCCGCAATAACTTCTTAAAATGTCACTACATAAATTAGATTAGAATACAAAAATACAAAAAAATAATAATAATGAAACCAAATTTTGCCACATTATTATTATTTTTTCCATTTTAATAATTTCTTTAAAAAATATTTAAAGCTTATTTTGCAACAATATATTTCACTGTTCATATTATAATAATGAAAAAAAATGATGAAACTGAGTTATATAATAATCAATAACAATAATAAAATAATTTTGCGAGTTCATTGCAAAATTTACTATGCAATCATTTGTATTGCATGCGACGTAAATATGTCTCATCACTTAACTATAAAAAAGGGAACTTGTAGGACTTTAAAAAATAAATACCGCGATAACTTTTAATAAGTTAAATGTTGACTTATTAAAATGATTATTATGGTTAATGTGTGTTATCATAAACTGTGGGTTTCGTAAAGATCATGAATACATATGATTTTTTCCAAAATTTGAAAATACAAATCACGCAAGATGCTTTAAAATCCCGCAATTCATCAAAAATAGCAAAATACGTAAACAAGATGCTCGTGCTGAATGGCAAGAAAGGAAGAAACAAAACAAGTAGTTTTCCAACGTGCGAATGATATGCATAAAGAACCAGGTATGTGTTCAACATACATGTGTGGCGTCGCCTGTTTCTCCAAACTACCAATTCTCTTAAAATTACATGAAATTAATAAAAATTGTCTCATACATCACACATCTAATCAGAATTTCTTTTCACTCAGTGGGTTCATTTGGATTTGCTTACGCATTAATTTCGATGTCGTTCGTTATCATTTGTGTAGATATTTATTTGATAATTCTCATAGAAATCAATAAATTTTTGTGTTTTTCTAGAAATTGAATTTATCAGAGGATGCTACATGAAAGAAATCCATTAAAATATAATATGTACAAAAGGAAAAAAAAGTTTTACTAATCAAAAGAAGAAAAAAAATTGTAAAATATTTTTGGTGGTACGAGATTTGTTGTCGAAGATCTTGAAAATGATAGATTATTCTTCTTATAGAAATTTTGAAACTAAAATTAAATTAATATTTTGGTTTATTACAATTATAAAAAGATATTAAGAAACAGAATATTTTTGGGAGACGATCAATTTTGTTTGAAATTTTCGGAAATTTAAAAAAAAAAAATATTACTTTCATTTCTAAATCCGCTTTGTTTCTCATATTTAACTATACGAAGCAAAACATTGTGTCGATGCTTCTTGATACCAAAATACGCAGCTATTTGATAAGAATCGGATTTGATTTTATCTCTCTGAAAATCGTAGATGATGTGATAACTTTATAGTTTAGTTGAATATATATAGATAATATAATTGCATTTGTCCTTACTAATTAGTTCTAGTATTTTCACCCACATTAGTCTACGTCATAGCTTCTAACATTTAAAGCCGCCACCGTCAATAGTAGTTGCATCATATTGTAGTAATATTAAATGTTAAGATATTAGATTTTGATAAATCCTTCTGCTTCCTTCTGAACAAATCCAGTCATTAGTTAGTTTTAAGTAACCTACTAACAGCAATAAATAATAGGCCAAATAGCTACCCATACTCTCAACAATATAGGTCAAGGCCATTAGTAAAAAAAGTCGTTAAATAATTTCGTTCAAACACCGCTAAGTTCAGAAACATCTAGAAATAATGCGGATATATATATAATGATATTTTAATATCTAATTTAATCCAAATTAATTTCCTAAACTTTGTCCTAATTCGGCCCATGTCGGGGTCATTCTAAAGTTTTCTCTTGTTTCCTGATCCCATTCCACTGTTGAAGCTTTGTAAAAATGATGTGCCATCAATTCCATGTTTCAAGTGAAAGTGATCCCTTCGGTGACCTTATCCAAGGTGAACACGAGCATTCAATTGACACGTGGCCGGAAATATCCTGTTATATAAGACTAGTGTTCATTTGTTTAGTTCCTTCCTTACTTCTGCTTTTGTGCAGCTCTGTGCCTGACGTGCATTGTTAACGTCTCTGCTTGTAAATAAATTGCCTTCTCGACATGAATTAAAATGAATTTAAAAATGTAAAATATCTCTTCAATGTCTTCAAACCTGCCTTCTGCTTTCAAGAATTATATGCTTATATATATTAACATTCCAAAATTTATTGTAAGAGTAGAAGAAAATATTTATAATAAAGACTGAAATTAAAATTGTTGGCCTTAAAAAGTTTTTTTTCTTTTGTTTAAAATGGGCCAGGCATGAGAATAGGCTTTTAAACTTTGGAGAAATATTACAAGTTTGATTAGTTTTGAATAAAAAATTTAATTAAAATTTTATAAACCCACTTTTAAAAAAGCACCCTCGACACAAGGGTAAATTATCTGACAATATTTGGTATCTCTAGGTGTAAAGATTTGCCCTGTAGAACGTTTAGAACTTTTTTACATCATGCATGTCACAAAACAATATATGTACAAGGGATGCACAAAAAAATGGAAACATTTAAAATTTACATGTTTATTTGTCTTATTTGGTGTGAGAAAACGACTGGAACTCGACACTGACTGTAATCGTTTTGGAATGTGTTAACCCTTATGTTCATTTTGTATAGTATACCATACATACGACTTTATAAAAATATACTACCATTATAAAATAATTTTTAACTTAGTTTTATTAAACACATGACATTCTAAATCTTTTTATTTATTCTTTGATGTTTTTTCATAACGTAAAGAAGCTACCTATATACAATTTTTTTTTTGCCTTTCTTCAAAAAAGCAATCTTGCCACGATAAGGATTAATACAGGTCTTGAATGCTTGACAAAGGAATCTTGTATCATTTTTCTTGCAAAAGGGTAACACGTACAGATAACGATGTAACGATTTTATTGTAAGCGATCGTACACTTTTAACCCAATAGACCATTATGACTAATTACATTGATGTCTCGTGACTGTCGTGGCCAGCATAGCTGTGAAAAATTCTACCTCCCGCCAAGAAAACCAATCCTGGATTATGTGAGTTGTGTGAACATGAACTTTGTTATCTGGGGTGATTGCATCACTATTCGGGAACAAAGTTTGTCCATGGGAAATACTTCATCGACCAGAATGTTTACATAATTCTTAAAAGTAAAGTGACCTTTAGAGTAATAACCAGGCCCACAAAATAATCACGATATTGCTGCCCAAACCATCAAAGAATTCTCACCATGTTTCACTCTTGGTATTGAACTTTTTGTATTATAGACGTGGGATGACGTCTACCAAACGATAACTTGATCATCAGCTATGAACAGTGGGGAAGAAGTCCCATCTGACAAAATATATTTCTTCCAATTCTCCATAGTTACGGATTTCTGACTTCAACAACCCTTTTTCTGTTACTGAAATTAGTAACATAATTTGTCTGGTTTTAGAATTACAGATTGACCAAAAATATCTTACTTATAGAGCTCCTTTCTGATTATCTGGTTTACGAGCATATCAATCATTTCACTATTAACTTTTGCAGCTGTAGTTTACTTATGTTTAATCCCAATTTCCTTTAATGAGCGTCTGTTATGATCACTAAATACACATTTTTGTTCTCGCTGTTTTTTATCGAAGACTAAATATTCGATACAATCTCTCTTGAAACGCTAAGCGCTTCGGTAAACGTATTTAGGAAAGCACTTACCAGGCGTCGCTCCAATAATTTTCCAAACATTTGAAGTCTGTTGCAACTACACAGGACAATTTTCCATAACAATTGACCAGAGCTGCGCATTTAGGACATCGTATAGGTGGGCTTCAGTAGTTGGAAACACCAGCGCCATCTACACAGTTGACTAGAATTAACGTTTCTTGAGATTCGGTGCGAATGCTCCTAAATTTAAGAATTCTATGATATTTTTCATCCGAGAAAGATTTAATTTTCGTTGGACAATTTTAAAAATACGTCAGTTTAATATAAAAGTAAAATTCTGTCATATCATTATAGTTAAAAAAAGCACCTAACTTCCGATAATTGATTCTTTACTGAGTTTATTAAACTTACTGAATTTTTTTTGTGTCAATGAATTGGATGTTAAACAACGTATTTCGTCAAGTTCTTTACGAATATTTGAAGTCTGCTGTAACTAGAAAAAACAAGGTCCTAATAAGGATTGACAGGAACGGCATATTTAGACGTTGTTTTGGTGGCTTGAGTAGGTGGAAACGCCAGCGCCACCTACACATTTGACTAGAATAAACATTTCGGTTTAAGAATGCATTTTAGCAAGTGTTCTCATTTTTTTCGTCTATCTAATGTAGATGGTATATCAATATATAGGCATGGTTATCCACAATGGGACAATAAAATATATATTAAAACTAATAAAATTTCTGCAAGCCGGATATATATATATATAATATACAAAAGTATTAGAATCAAGTTAATAGGAAAAACAAAAAATCAAATAAAAATCAAACCAAAAAAATTATAAAAAATACAAAAAAAGAATCTGGCCTGAAGACTTTTTCAAGGGTCACCCTCAGGCAGGGATTCAATGAAAGGGATTTTTTCTGTGAGGAAATACAGACATTGTCTAATAATGATTCCTCGTGACCCGAAAATCCCCTGAAATTATGCTCAAGAGATATACCATTTTAACAGAAAAATATATATATTTTCTTAATGACAACAATTTAGTCCAACACATTTTTTTTCACGCTTTTAACCATCTTACCAAGTATTGTAATTCCTAAATGCTATACTTCCAACCAAATGTAGTGCTTAGAAGGTAAGACTATTCATTTTTGAAGGGACAGTGGACTCTAATAGGCACTTTTGTGAATTATTCAATTGGAGTTATGAAATTTCTTATGCATGTGTATTAAAATATAAATATATGGAATTCCTTTTAAAAAATTGCACCAGATTTATAATTCTTTATATTTTAAAAATATTCCAGGCGATTCATTTTTTAATTTTTTTCCATTATATTTTTCTTTTTACCCAACAAAAATTTATTTGGAATAAAACTGTGTATGATTTTGTATTTCCAATTAAATGCTAAATTTTTAGAAATATTTTTATCCACGCTCACTGTATTTTCATACAATTTTTGTTTTTTCAGAACTAAAATTGACTTTCAACTATTTAAATATACTCGAAATATAACATGCCTACCCTATTTTCGTTTATTTTATTTAATTCGTTTATTATATTATTATATTATTTAATTCGTTTATTTTCGTTTATTATATTATTTAATCTAAAACTTTACTATGAATTCAATTTCAAAAATTAAGACACCTGGAACATTTCAAATATATTCAAATCTGATTACTATATTATTTTGCGGGAAGTAATTAAAATGTGTTTTGTCTAGGCCTTTCAAATATTCATTTTATTGAGCGATACATCTTATAATGCTATTTTAATTGAATATAAACATATATTTTGGTAACGAAGCGATAAAAATAAAATTTCATTCGTCTGTTCATTTTTGTTTATTTCAAAGTCCATTTTACCCTTATCCTCATTCTCGCGTGAATTGCTATTTCTTACTTTCTTTAATTTATCTCCGTTTTAGTTTTCAGTAAGAAAATGTCGACAGAAACACATATTTGAATTGAAATTTATTTCTTTATTTTCTTCAGATAACTCAGGATATTTATGGGGGAAAAATATATTCAGACAAAAATCTTGATTTCTTTTTTAAATAGTAGTATTACTTATTCGTAAGTTAAATTATATCTTGTAATTATAAGTTTTCTATTTGATAATAGTATTATTGCAAAAAATGTCTCTAAAGAACCAGGATAAATTCCAAAAATTTAAAGTATGACCTCAAAAAAGAATATTAAATTCTTTATTCTATTTTCCAAAGTTGTCTGCAAAGAATATACTGTAAACAGAAACCAGGACAGCTTTTGCCGAACAATAGCCATGGCGGGCAAGGGAGAATCATTTCTTTTTCCTTGCATAAATCTATTTCAGTTGCTTTCGCTGCCAGGTACATTTAAATTGAATTCCGAACACAAAGCGAATTTTTCTTCAGTTTCTCTGTATCTGTGACGGTGTATTCCGTTCCTGTCTGAGATACCAAACGGCTAGGGAATAAAACGGAACGAACTTTAGAATGCCAGACACCTTCTGCAGACAAAAGAAAGCGCCGTAAAACTTATTTTATGAAAATATTTTTATGAAATTTGCTTAAAACATGAAATTAGAAATTGAATCAGAAATGAAATGGTCCAGATGAAAAATTACTTCTTACGCTTGTTGTATTCCAGAAATTGTTTAGCAACTTTTGATTTTTTTTTCAAAAAATTTATGCAACGTATCACAATTTTAATTTCTCGAATACACATTGCATTCTTATTCTTCGAAGAAAAAGATGAAATGTTGTATTTCTTTTGAAAGGAGGAATTAATTGGAAGTACGAAAATGATAAAATTAATAATTATGTAGACGATGGGAAACTGTGAGATTTTTATTTGCTTTAAAGACCGTAAAACATGTAAATATTTCGTCTACAGGTATTTAAAAAAATAATAATAAAATATCAAAGGACGTGTAACAGATTTTAGTAAAAAAATAATAATAATAAATAAATAAATAAAATAAATCAGAACACCATTTTAGCTTGTTTTTCTTTTTCTGTAATAGTATTAAATATACAATTCTTTATTTTTCATTGTTAGCAAATCTTTTCTAACCTAACTTTAATTCACTTACGAATTTACATTCATTCATTATTTCATTATTCATTCATTGTTTCATTTATTTATTTCATTTCTCGTACGCATACCATACTTCGAATCTCTTTCGTTGATCATGAAGCATTCTTTTGAATTTATATATTTCAACTAAAATAAAACAATCTTAATAATTTCAAAACTTTTTAATGTGCTAAGACAATAAAAAATTATTATTTTGGTAAACTGTATTTTTATAGCTTAAAGACAAAAGATCGGAGTGATTTTTCATAACATTTTATATATAAATCCGTAACTGGACCCGTGAGTCAAAATGACTCCACGTTGTTCATTAGCTCTGATTAGCATGTGGTATTTTGTATATGAATACAATTATCTCTTCAGTACCTTCAAGTTGTTCTTTCAGCTTGCGTACGTTGGCGCCAACAGCCAACAGCCGTTTCAGCCAACATACGTTGGCGAAAGTCTGAGTATTAGCACGTGCGTATAACCGGGTTATCCTTTTTCAATATCTTTTGTTCTTAATCAAGGAGTCATTGACTCCATGTTTCTGAAGCTGCTTTTAATTTGTATGATCAAAAAAAAAAGAATACAGAAACATTCTTAAAATATTATTTAAAATTTTTGTATTCTTAATTTTGGTTTGTTAAATTCAAAGTTATTAACATTAGTGTAATTCCTTATTATCTAAATGAAGTAAATACTCATTAAAAGATTGTGGTAGGCTTTTCTTATGAAGTCTTTCTGACATTTAATACTATAACATTTAACATTTTTAATATTAATATTTTTAATATTTTTGCTAACTACATTATTTCCAGAATGTTTTGTATTTCTAAACTAAATGCAAATCTGTTTTAAAAAAGACAAAAAATAATAATAACAATAGAGTTCTTTTAACTCCATGTCTCTGACCGCGTGAAGAAATTTATGTCCCTAGCTACGAAATAACTACCAAGAAATTTCTTATTGAAAATATTCAATTAAATATAGAGTGTATTCTTCAACAAACAAATTATTAATAAACTATATAAATAAGCTTTATTAAAAATAACATCATAAGAGTTCTCAGTCTCTTAAATAAAAGAAAAATTTGCATAGGTTTCATTTCCACTAATACCCTGTACAGTGAATAAAATTCATTTGGCAACCACAGAAAATTATTTAATTGCGTGCTGTCTCTTAATTTTAATTAAACTAAAATTTTATTTGCTATTAAAGCAGCCATTATTTTTTTTAAACTTTATTATGCATAAATATAAATCATATCTTAATGCATTTACATATTCATATTTATTTCTGATGGATGGTCTCATTAGAAAACAAAATAAATCCCACACTAATAAAAATAAATTGCATCAAAATTTAAAATGCCATCTTTTACTCTAGCATGTAGTCCCTGATTTTACTGCAGCGCCTTCAAGAGGCCAGATGTGAGGGAATATCAACTTCGTCTTTTGTATCGTTACTGACACACTATCGCATGGGGTTTTAGAGAAAACAAAAGAAAATTTTAAACTATGACCAACAGATGGCGCTTCGTATGATAAAAGAAATGGTTATGCTGATAACACTTGTCATGCTATTTTTTTTAATGCTCAGCGTGTCAGCCTTTATTCACCAATAATGCCTATCATCAAGGGACAATGTTGCAAACAGCATATCAGTAAGTGTGCTGAGAAATTGTCGTCGGGTGACTTCTTTAAGCATCCCTAAAGAGGTCGGGCTGTCGCTGTACTCTTGTGACTCCAAGTGAGCGCTCAAGCAATAATCACATGGATAAAAATTTGCTGACCAGTACGCCACGTATAATGTGAATTCCGGCTTAGCATGCGATGCTCCGAACAACGTACGCAAGAGAGAGTTCACAAGTGGGGCAATATGGGAGGAGTGCCATCCTGTATGAAAATGTACTTTCCATTAGGTGTTTATATACCAGGGATGGGGCAATTACGTAACATGTCAATGTATTTGGCACCGTAATGCGCAGAATTTGGAAAGCAGAAATACGCATTTGCTCTAAAAAAATCATCTAATGATGATATATGTGTTAATTCCACACCACACCATGACTTTCCCGTCATGCAATTGGGCTTCCACGACTGATTTCTAACGACTTAGAAAGTGATTTAATGGGCATGAATTAGAGTAGATATCATTTTTATTAAACCTGAAATAAGGAAACTATTAAGAATACACACACACACACACACACACACACACACACACACACACACACACACACACACACACACACATATATATATATTGCTTCCTTTAGTCTCAGTTTTTCAGAAGATTCCAAATTTTATTTTAAAAAAAATGCTTTACTTTGAGTAAATATACTTTTTCGCATTAAAATCTTCTCGGTGTAATGTCATCATTAACTGGAAAGTATAACACATTCTATACCTTCTCCTGAAATAGTTATATGCCTAGCTATTGCACGGAGAACTCACATTTCAACTGATTCCTAATTGAATTGAACTCACAAATTCTTTTTTCCACATTTTATCGAATCAAATGGCCTCTGGCATTGTCCTGTTTTGTTCGAATCTGATCTAAAATCACTTTTCATTTTATAGTGTTTGAGCTCTGATTTTTCCATAATAGATTTCAGACAGAGCTTTGAGATTGAAGCTTGGCGACTGTTTGGCAATTAAAATTTAGCAATGGTAAATATTTGATTACATACCACTTGAGCTGCAATCACCAAACCAGTGTGCGAAATTCTTTGAACATTTCAAAAATCCCCTAGTAGCACACATATATCGTATGCAATATTTTATGATATGAAACAACATTCGCAGTATTGTATAATATTGTAAATATTGAATTATTTTATATAATATCGTGCATTATTGTGCTACAGGCTGTGCTACCTGCATCCTGAACATCATCCAAAATGTTTGCTTTTAAGCTGAATTAAATCGGTTTCATACAAAATTAATGAAAGCAAATATTTCAATATCAGTAATAAAGAAAGATGTATACAGGCTGTTTACAGAATAGATTGTTGATTTAGAGTTACCATATTTTGCACATTTATACCTAGATAAGTAAAAAAAAAAGTTCACTTTGGCGCAATTTTTCTGAAATTTTTAATAATTTAAAATTAAGTTGGAGTTTGGGATTTTCCGTGATAACTTCCGAAAAAATTATTAAAATAAATATTTATTATAATGTTTCAAAATTTAAAAAAATATTGATTTTTTTAAATTCAAAATTAATAGTCATGTAATTTTTGCTAAATTTTGGCAATTTAAAAAAAAAAAATATTTCTTACTCAGTTTTTGTATTTTTTGAAAGAAAATATGTTGCATAAGAACTCATGTTGAGTGGAAAAAAATTTGTTTAAATTTACATCTAGAATTTAATTTCTGTCTTTTCCAATCTATGTTTAACTTCATTGCTGGGATTTCTATATTCTTATTATACATTTAAAACCTTTCGTTTCTTTTAATGTATGCTTTTCATTGTATAATGATATTTATCATATCATTATCATTGCTAGGATCAGAATTCGTTCTTGTATTTTCTTCTCTTAATTAATACTAATTTTTAGAGCTAATATTATCCCAATATTTTTAATTTGTAATATTTGTTATCATTATGTTTTTTTTTAATTTTGTTTTAATTTTATATCTAATATTAAACTACGAAATTTTGGAATAAAAATGAATATTTCAGTTTAATTTTTAAACAAAGGTTAATATTTTGGAATATAATCGAATTTTAGAAAATAATTTAGTGACTTGCGTAATTAATTTTTCCTTTAAATAAAAAAAAATTAAGACATTAGTAAATTTATAATTGCGGATATCAACGATATTCTAAGATAGCGGCATTCCTTAAATTATAAAAAAAAAATAATTGAGAACAAAGGATATTTTTCTGCTATTTATCATTAGGGAATTTTCATGATTTCCCTGCATAAATATTTAATATTTATTTTTGAATTATAATAATAAGGAACACTGCTATTTTTTTACAAATACAATTGAAATGCATAGTTCAAGTCATCACTATTTTGTATAAATTTATATTAGATAATTCATTTTTTTATGAAATCGCATTTGGTTTTACATCAAATTACACTAGATGCAGACATCGAGCTTATGAGTAAGTAGATTTATTAAAGAAAAAATTATTTGTATATATCAAATTTGTGAATTATTTATATTATAAGAAGAAATTATGAAATATAATATAAATAAATATCATACATTTTGTAAGACGCAATATACAAATGATATGTAAAGTGTCATCATGTAAAAATTTTCAGCAATAAATGCTGTATTCAAAATTGTTGAAATTTCTAAATTCTCTTAAAATTATTTTTTGTATCTCTCTTTAGGCTTTATTTCTTTCACATTAAGTTTACCTTCTTCATTTAATATGTTAAAGAGAAAATATATACATGAAGGAAAATGAATGATATGAAGATAGTATAAAAATAGTAAAATTGATTTTGTTTTCACTTTATTTTATTTCTTTAAATTATACTGCATACTTATGTTAAATATAAGAATTTAAGTGATTGCATTTTTCATGAAACCTTCAATCTCTATTTATCTGCCTTCAAATATTTTAAAATTTTATATATTTCTTTAGGCTTCACATTTTATTTATCAAATACATTTTAATATTAACAAGCTTTGCTCGAAGTAATCTCAATTTCATGTTGTAAACTTAATTGACTTTGAGACCTATTTTTATATTTTCTTGGAACCAACCAATTTATAATAATGTTATGTAAAAAAATAAATGAAATAAAAATCAAACCTTTTTTATTTTATTTCATTACCGTTACCGAAAAGTATCACGTGACATTGTCACGTGATATCCTGAATTATTCATAAACAGCTTTAAACGAAAGACTTAGCTAGTTGGTCGAATAACGGATGCAAATTTGCTCGTGAATACCGACATTTGTTACAATCTGAGGCCTCTAAAGTGTATGGTTTTATTATTTTATGCAATAAAGACACACATGACGATGTCATGTTTTACGTCAAATTGAAATTATGTTTTCGAAACTTAACAAATGCTCGTAATTTTAAAATAACGAGTTCGTAAAACTTTACACCATTTTGGAGCGTGTTTGGAATTTCTGAAAGAATTACATTTACGGCAATGCACAAAATTTTGTAAATGTCTTTCTTCATATGCACTTTGATATAAAGTTGAAGACAAATCTTGAAATGCTTGTAAACTTTGTTCTATCATGAATACATTTACCATTTGGGTGTGTATAACATTTAGTATTCAAGCAAATAAGTAATGCCGAAAGTGCTACAATAGTTAGAAGATGCATGAGATGTGCATATAAAATGTATAATCTTACAATAAAAAATATCATCAACAGTTAATTAAATGTCATTAACTGTTATCGATATTTTCTATAGATACATAATAACTAACATTAATATTCTTACTGATATTAATTAATATGCGTATGGGTATCTGCACAAACCATAACAGCAACAGCAAATTAAATATTATTGACTGTTACTAATATTTTTGATGAATACATAATAACTGACATTAGTATTCTTACTAAAGCTAATTATTATGTACCTGGGTATTATCTCATCTATACAAAAATTAAAAGATGAGAAAATATACTGTTTATTTTCTCCAATATAATCTCCATACTATAGAACATTCTAAGAATTTGATGAAACTTGACATTCATCTTTAACTTTCCTGTATCTATTCTTTAAGAAAGACACTCCAGTTTCTAATCTAATGTCTAAATGGAGCACAATTTTTGGATAATAAAAGAAAACAATGTATGATTATACACAAGAATTTTCAACTCCATAGACGATTAAGAAGAGAAGCATATTTCATTCAATAATAAATGATACAGAAGTGGAAAAAAATACTTCTTTCCCTTGATAAAATCGTCGTATTAATGTGAAATCTTAGAGTTTTAATAAACATTACTTTCATATTACGTTTTCATTTGTCGGTGAACCCTTTCTTTTGAATTAGAAACACGAGTTTTTCTTTTTTAATACCTTTATGGAACACAATTTTCGGATCATTAGGATATTAAGGTATGAAAATAGACACGAATAGGCAACTTCATAGACCAATAAGAAGATATATATATTTCATCTAACAATAAGTTAAATAGATGAGAAAAAGGAGTTTCTTCCTTTTCAATCAAATACCTATATTGAAATAAAATCTTAGAATTTCATTAAACATTACGATCATATATTGCTTCCCTATGTCATTAACAATGTCCCTTGGATTAAAAATCCGAGTGTATCTTATTTAATGTCCACATGGAGCGAAATCTTTGGATAATCAAGGGCAACGATGTACGAGATTAGGCAAAAATAAACAGACGAATGAGAAGATTCCTTATAAGATGCATATTTCATCTGACAATAAGTGAAATAGAAAAGAAAAAAATACTTCCTTTTTTCCCCAATAAAATATCCATATTAATGTGACATCTTCGATTCTGATTAAAATTACGATTATATTACCTTTTACTTTGTACTTTCTTTTGGATTAGAAACCTCAGTTTGAGTTTGTCTTGTTTAATACCTTCATAGAACGAGATTTCTGGATCAACAAGACAGTAATGTTTTGTGGATAGAAAGAATATGCAACTTCACAGACGAATAAGAAGCGATGCATATTTCATTTAACTATAAATAAAAAAGACGAGAAAAGTAGTTTCTTTTTTTTTTTCACTACAATAAACATATTGAAATAAAAAACCTTAGAATTTCATTCAAAATTATGATCATATTTCGCTTTCCTGTGCCAGTGAACGTTGGCCATTAGATTGAACATCCGAGTGTATTTTTTTATTTTATACACATGGAGAACTATTTATGGATAATCAAGAACAAAAATGTATGAAAATAGACAAGAATAGGCAACTTCACAGACGAATAAGAAGAGATGCATATTTCGTCTAACAATAAATAAAACACAAGAGAAAAAAAAATACTTCCCTTTTTTTCCGATAAAATCTACATATTAATGTGAAATCTTAGAATTCGATTAAACATTACAATCATTCTCGTTTCCCAGTGACGATAAACCATTTCTTTTGGATTAGATATCGGAAGTTTGTTTTCTTTAATACCTAATTGGAACATAATTTCTAGACCACCAAGACAACAGTGCATGAAGAAAGACGAGAATAGGCATCTTCACAGAAGAATAAGAAGAGATGCATATTTCATTTAACTATAAGTGAAATAGATGAGAAAAGTACTTTTTTTTCACTAAAATAACCACATTGAAATAAAATCTTAGAATTTGATTAAACATTATGATCGTATTTGGCTTTCCTGCGTAGGTGAACATTGTCCATTGGATTATAAACCCGAGTTTGTCTTACATGGAACGCAATTACAACCTACATGGAACGCAATTTTTGGATCATCAAGGGCAACAATCTATGATAATAGACAAAAATAAGCAGACTGAAGGATGAATAAGAAGAGATGTATATTTCATCTAACAATAAGTGAATTAGATGAGAATAAATTTATATTTCTTTATCCACTAAAATCTCCACCTTATAGAAAAATGTTAGAATTTAATTGTCTGCAATCCAAAGTTATTTTACAACTACATTCTTGTCTTATAGATAATAGTGCTAATCTACAAAGATAATGTCGATGCATAAAATATTTTTTTATTAAAAATAACTACTGTAACTCAAAATAAAATAAGTTCCACAAAGTTGTTTGCAAGGTATATACTGTAAACGGAACCCGGCTACAGCTTTCGCCAAACAATAGCCATGGCGGGCAAGGGAGAATGATTTCTTTTTCCTTGCATAAATCTATTTCAGTTGCTTTCGCTGCCAGGTACATTTAAATTGAATTCCGAACACAAAGCGAATTTCTCTTCAATTTCTCAGTATCTGTGGAGGTGTATTCCGTTCCTGTCTGAGATACCAAGCGGCTAGGGAATAAAAAGGAAAAAATTTAGATTTTAGAATTCCAGACACCTTCTGCAGGAGAATGAAAGGACCGTAAATTTATTTTATGAAACTGTTTTCATTTTTGTGAGACTTTGTGGAAAACAAGAATTCAGAAAGTGTGAAATTGAAAATGAATGAAATGATAGATATGAAAAATTAGCGTTTACATTTGTTGAATTCCAGAAACGTTTGTTATAATATCTGTTTGTTTGTTTTTTAATTTAAGGTAAGATGTCAGAATTTTGATTTTATTAAATAGACAGTCTTTTTTTTTTATTTAAAAGCATATTTTGTATATTCGTTCAAAGAATACTTTTTTGGAACAAAAATGCATTAAATAAAACTGAATTTAGAAAAAAAAAAGCAAAAAACACTAGCCGAAAACCGAGCTCGGGTCTCTTGAATCTATGTCAGCGACTTACTGACTATGCCTTTTCAGCGCTGAACAGCTGTGACACATTATTAGTATATAAATTATGGTGAAATTTTTGAACCATTTTTCCTAAATAGGTCTCTATTGCGCTTCCATAATGTAATGAACGAATATCATTGTAAATGTCTTCGTGTTTTTCGACTTTTTAATGCACTTGTGTGAAGGAATTAATGTTAAGTTTGGAAGGAATTAATGTTAAAATTAGTTTGATGCATAATTAATCCACGTTAGTTTGGTTCTTACAGCTAATTAGAATTTCTTTAGAGTTCCTTAAATAAATGTCTTTTAAAGCCAAAACAATTTACTGCTTGAAGATTTTACTTGCAGAATATCCATTATCGAAACAACCTTTGGCCGTTATTGTTTTGTGTTTCATTTTAATATAATTCTTCGCTTTTGCTTTTTAGAAAAACTCGTATGCTTTAATAGAAAATTGCCAGTTGCAGATCTAGAAATAGTTTGATTTACCAAAAACGCTTTAAATTGTTCTTTATTTTTTTATTTTTATAGTATTTAATAAATACCTCGTAATTAATTGAAATAAAATAAATTTGAACTATCAAAATTTATGATATCATGGTTTGAATATAATTAAGTATATTATCAAACTAAAAAGAAACCTTTTATTTGAATGCTTTAATTACTGAAAATTAATTTATTTATATAACGAATATTGATGATTATCGACATATGATAGTATTACATAATATAATTATTTGATGTCAAATTTAGTCAACAAAAAAAATCATGAATTTATTTCAACTTAACTATATAAAAGATGTTTAAAGTTTTAACATTAAAAATGAATTTCCTTTAAAATATATAGTGCACATTTCTTCAAATATAAATTTATTTCCCCGTCTTTAATATTTTATGTATGGAATTTTGAAAAACACTCATAAATAAATAAGGTTAAAATAATAAAAATGATAAAAGTGTTATCATAAGAAAATGATAAGAGTGTATAGTTTTATGTAGACGTAAATGATTTAGAAACTTACGGCAGACGATTTTATATCTTTTCTACTTCATATGCTTAGATTAAATTGATGTACATATGTTCTTTTTATAAAAAGAATGCTGCGAATATTGTTGTCTTTGCGATATATCAGCGATGTCATTTCTTATTTTAAAATCTATTTTATCCAGTCTATGCGAGTGTTAAAGCTTTTCATATTTGAGTAAGTTAAATAAAACTTTATAGAATTTATAAAATTTTATTTGTTTATATATTATATAAATGTATTTCATTACATGCTATATATCTGTTCATTGTCTGTAGAAAAACAGAATAAAAAATTAAAAAGGTCAATGAAACTGTAGAAAATTATTTTAAGCTATATATTAAGTTTAGAATTTTAAGCATATACCTAATGTAAATTTTTATATTATACCATTCTTGTCATTTCGCATTAGAATCAAAATGAATGGTACATAATTTACATTCATGAAATGTTAATAGGAAAATATTAACCAGAATATATGCGAGTCTGATTTACTAACTAAATTATGTTGAAAAAATTATATTAGCTGTTTCTTCTCTGCATTTTACCCATAATCATTTATCTCTATAGTTTAAAATTTGTTTAAGTTATATAAAAAATAGTAGTATTAAATTATATTAATTTAAATCTATTCCAGAAATTTCTAAATTTTTTACATTTGCTGTAAAAGAAAAACCAATGATCTTTGAGCGATAACCAGAGAGCGATATCTCCAAATCTTTCTTTAATAAACTTACCATGCCATAGAACGCCTCATGGCATTGGCGTACATATACAGTGGCTCAAAAAATTGAGAGTACACCTTACTTTTACTTGATAAATCCGACTTTCAATATAAATAACACATTACCGGCAATTGCAAACATGATTTTATTTTTACACATAACAAATGGTTTAACTTAGAGTAAAAATAAAGAAAAATCAACGAAAAACTTCTAAATTTAAAAAATTCAGAAGCATTTTAAATAAACATACGCATAATTTTGCATCAAAAAAATTAAGAATACACGAATGAATTTTTGCAATATCACGCATAGAAACAAAGTGTCACTATTCAGTTGCATGTCTTTTGACTCTTATAATTGCCTCTAAACGTCATGGTATCTATTCAACCCATTTTTGGTGGTATCTGAAGGTATCTTACCCCATTCTTCTTGCACCACTTGTTATAAATGGGTTTTGTTAATAATTTGGGGTTTTTGGACCACTGCCTCGAGTATATGCCCCGAAAATTCAATGGCATTGATGTCGGGGTACTGTGATGGTGTGTGTAACTGCTGTTTACAATGAAAAGGACACCGTATTTTGACGGTACATGCATTCTGTTTGGAGACATTGTCCTACTGGAAAATGAAATTTACATCTAAACCCAAATTCTTAGCACTTTCCTTTAGATTGCTGCGAAGTATATCCAAGTGAACCGAATCATTTATAATGCCATCTATAAAAATTAAATTTCTTACAACGGATGAAGCCATGCAATCTCAAATCCTGATGGAGACACCATCATGTTTAACTATAGGACCTAAATTTTTTTTTATCTAAAGCTGTATTAGTCTTTCTCCATACAGTACGATGGCTGTCACTGCCAAAAAATGTTGAGTTTTCTTTCATTACTAAATATAGCTTTCTTCTAAAGGTTATCGTTCTTCAATTGGTGAGTTTTTGCAAACTTCAAATACTTTTTCTGAATTTGCAAACTGATGACAAACAGTGACAAACTCTAACAATGTGACATTTATATCCGGCTTGTCTAATGGCATTTCGCACAGTTTCAGCACTTACACTTCTGTCTATGATTTGAAAAGTTTCTGCAACAAGTTGGATGAACCATATGGTCGCAGCATTCCAAAGAAAAGTGTTATAAATTTGGGTTTAGATAGAAATTCCATTTTCCAGCAGGACAACAACTCCAAAGAGAATGCACGAAACGTCAAAATGTGGTGTCTTTTTCATTGTAAACAGCAGTTACACATGCCACCACAGTATCCCGACATCAATGCTATTGAATAATTGTGGAATATACTCGAAGAAGTGGTCCATAAAGCCCCAAATTATTAACAAAACCCATTTAAAACAAGTGGTGCAAGAAGAATGGGGTAAAATATCTCCAGATACCACCAAAAATGGGTCGAATCGGTACCATGACGTTTAGAGGCCATTATAAGAGCCAAAACAGATGCAACTTAATAGTGACATTTTGTTTCTATGCGTGATATTGCAAAAATTTCATTGGTGCATTCTCAATTTTTTGAGGCAAAAATCAGCGGATGTTTACTTAAAATGCTTCTGAAACTTTTCAATTTAGATGTTTTTCGTTAATTTTTCTTTATTTTCACTATAAATTAAACCATTTGTTATGTGTAAAAATAAAAAAATAAAAAATTTGTGCACTTCCCAGTAATGTGTTATTTATATTGAAAGGTGGATTTATCAAATAAAAGTAAGGTGCATTCTCAATTTTTTGAGCCACTGTAGTTCTGTGCATATATAAAACATGAAATATAAACTTTTTCGTGAATTTAGGACTTTTACTGAATCTATTGCGCCATCCTTGGCATCCCTGGCATGAGTAAATAGTATCCAAAATCGAATTTGAGGTTTCGATTCGTTTTTCTCAACCGAATAAAACAAAAATTTGACCCAAAACTGCACTTGTAGTCACAAAATACCATATCGAATTTCCTATATTTGAATCACTGCAGTTTTGAATTAGAGTGCTTATATGTTTTTGAAAGTATAGCTCGACTGACAGTCGACCTGCAGATGGATTTAGCACAAAATTTGATACGTGATCATAAATATCGAATCTCTGTGCCGAAATTTATCTCTCTCTCTCTCTGCCTTCATTTTGTAACTATTGTGGTAACTTATATTCGAACTGCTGGATTTCCTCTGAACAATTTTATTCAAAATATGATCGATATCAGCATTTAGTGTAAACTCCATAAACCAAATTTCATCCATCCAGCTCAAAGCGATTTTATCCTAGACAAACGGACATTTTCCAAAAATTTGTTGTTTGATCTTAGAGATGCCTTAAAGGTGGAGATTCGTCAAAATCTCGTCAAAACGTCAAATCTCATACAAAGAATGCAAATTCTTTATCGGTTACTATACTTCCTCTATACTAAGTTTACAAGAAAATAATAGCTGAAATTGATAACTTTTGCATTCTTTGTATGTAGATTAATGTAATGTATCTTTGTTAATGTGATTTAAAAAATAGAAAGTATTGGATTAGTTTAGTCTCTTAATTTTTAGTAAAGATTTAAAGGATGCAGATTGACGAAATTTGGAACGTTGGGTGTATAGCTGTATGCACTACTAACGATCTTACCCTTAATAGATCATCAAATTAGTGCCAAGAATTTTCATATCTCTGAAGCGGGGAATATTTTCAGAACAGAATGTAATAATAATAAAAATAGAGAAATAATTTTTAAAGAAGCGCCTGAGCCTACAATTTAGCAAACGACTTTAATATGTTAGTATAAATAAAAAAATTATATATAGAATCAAAATTCCAGCACTAATCATTCCATTTAATAACTGAAACACAAATAGGAAATATTCATTCACTTCAAGAAAAAAATTGCAAATAAGGAATTTAATAGCGTAAAATAAAACGTAAAATTTAAAAATATTATTTTGTTTCTTAATTTCACATATATATGAAATAAATTTAAACAAATTCATCAAATGGAAGCGTTGTTTAAAGTGCTGTATTACTACAAATAATACAAAATTAGAGCAAGGTTTTTAATATCATTTATTAAATTAAAATATTCATAAGTTCGTAGTTACATGAAGTTGCAACGCAAACATCATTCTAAAATGTTCAAAATGTCTTCCTTCGTTCTTTTCTGAAATGATTTCTTTTTTCAAATCTATATTTACCACTATTGAATGTAGCATTTCAAAATATAAGCATACAATCGATAGTCGTTTTTTAATTGTAGAAATTTCAGGTTAAATCTGATATTTTTTGCCTTTTGCCTATCATTACGAGTCTGATTCGCACATTGAATCGCTGAATTTTTAATTTTAAATCTTCAGTTTTCGGAATGTATTAAATGATTTATCTCTAGGTTTACGGACATTTCTTAAATACCTACCTCTAAGAACACATGACAATTTGGCTCATGAACGAATTAATATATCTGACTAGGTTTTTCAAAATTTTATTTCCTGTTCTAGCCATATTTAGATCAAAAATAAGGACTCTTTATCAAAATTGTCTAAAATTGAGTTTCACAATAATATTACTAATTCAAAAAAAATAATATATATATATATATATATATATATATATATATATATATATATATATATATATATATATATATATATATATATATATATATATATATATATATATATAATATTTCAATACTCGAACTAATAGGAACTACAACTTTCAAAATGTTTTTGAACTCTTACGCAATTTACATTCTGCGTTCCTTTCTTTCTACTGTTGCGTATCGGACTTGTTTCATTTGAGATAACGGGAGAGAGGTGTAGTCGGTGTATTCATATTTATTATTGTTGTAATTTTTGCATGGGTAAAGCTAATTTACTAAAAATCTTATTTACATTAAGATCGCATCAAACTGATGCACATCCTTAGAGATAGGTATACAAATAGAGAATTTGAATATTTCAAAATTTTTGAAGAAAATATATTTTAATATATATTTACCTAGTTCAACGGGTTAAGGTCAGTACAGGAGATAAAATAAAATTGCGAACTGCTTTTGTAATTTTGCTAAAAAAATGCGAAATTCTGACGCGTCTTGTAAACCCAGTGTTAAAATGCAAAAATCACTTATAAATACTTCAATATTTCAAATACCCTTTATTTGAATATAAATTAAAATAATAATAAATTTCCCAAATTCGACGCGGGTCTATTTAGTCCAATGTCTAAAATAGGATAATTGTCCTAAACAGGATAGGATCTATTTAAGTAAATTCATCAAGGGTTGAAGAAGCTGGAGTTAAAATCGTAATTACACCATCAGATAACTTCTGGTAAAGAAGGCAATAAAGCTGTTGGAAAATAATGCAGACCAACCTTTCTTCGGTAACTTAAAGAATATCTAATAACTTCAATTTTATAGAGAGTAGTGTTCTCTTATTTAAATATAGTGTCATGAATTCATTTAGTGATGATGTTTCATTACCACAAATCCGTTGCTAAGAATAGACATTTCTCTATAAATCATTTTCAAATAGTATGCCTTAACAATTTCACTGGGATAATTTGCAGTGCACTGACATTTTTGCAGTGTATTAAGAGGCTTCGTAGATTATTTATTAGTCTAAATGCAGTATTTAGGGATTCGAAGATTACTTATTAGTCTAAATGCAGCATTTGGGGATTCGTAGATTAGATTAATTATTAGTCTATATGAAGCATTTGGGGATTCGTAGATTATACTAATTATTAGTCTATATGAAGCATTTGGGGATTCGTAGATTACTATTAGTCTATAGGAAGCTATTTGGGGATTCATTGATTACTTTTAGTCTAAACGCATCATTTGGGGATTCGTAGATTACTTTTAGTCTAAACGCATCATTTGGGGATTCGTAGATTACTTTTAGTCTAAACGCATCATTTGGGGATTCGTAGATTCCTTTTAGTCTAAAAGCAGCATTTGGGGATTCGTATATTATTTGTGAATCCAGATGCAGCAATTGAAGGGGAGGGGGGGGGGTACTTCACAGATATACTTAATAGTAGTCCACAAAAAATTCACAGATTGCCGCACGCATAAAACCTTTTGCCAATATATTGTGAGCACAATAACTAGAACAATACTATTTGGACTCAATTGACAGAAGGTATGATAAATTTATATGGAAAATATGAATGCTTCCAACACGTTTCTGGATGGATCATACAATTCGAAAGTGGAGGAAATTGTAAGATTGTACTTTTCAATTCTTTTTAACTTCTTAAATTTGAATATACAAAGATTATTCATACGAAACAAAAAAATCGCATCATGATAAAGAATAACAATTTATCTATGGGGTTTTTGATGTCTTTGTGATATTTTGATACCTGCGTCGGCAATTTTTGGCTGCATTACTCGTGTGCAAGGTGTTGATTACAAATTCTAAATGACACCGTTTGTGGATAATACAGCTGAAGTTGAGTAAGAACACTTTTGTTTTTCTTCAATTTTAATGAACCTAGTAAATTGATGATAAAACTTCTTATTTGATATTCGGCCAGGTGTTTTAAAATTCGCATGTGTCAGTAAATTTTAAGACTTAAACATTGTAATGAAGTTTTATGAGCCAGAGCACATAAAAATTATTTCAGTTTCCAAGATTTACGAGAGTTTATTTTTATTTGATTCTGAATCAGAAATATTCAGTACTTTGGATATCCCATTAAATATAATATTTAACACAATTGTAGTTATAAACATTAAGTTTTATCCAATAGTATAAACAGTAAAATTCAGTTATTATAAATAATTGAGTTGTCCTAAGCAATTTAATAAGTGTATGTATAAAAATATAAACATAATACACTCAATTTTAATACAAATTCTTCCTTTATTATAAATTTTTAATTTCATCTACATCGACAGTAAATAAATAAAGTCAATTTTAATGAAATGTAATCCTGATATTGAAACATTTTGTATCAACTGCTGTCGATAGTATAAAGATTAATGTAATGTATAAAGTCTAATGAAATTTAATAATTATTAAAGTATAAATCTTAAAAATTTTGAACTAAATTCTGAAAATATAACCAAATGTTGAAATCAATTATTAGTTAAATAATTGGATACTTTATTTTAGAAATAGAATCTACTATGAATATTTGTAAGAAAAGATATACAGGGTGGTTATACTTAAACTTTCCGTTTAAACATCATTATACAACGCAAACGGGTGGATGGATTGCAACGAAATTTTGTATATAGACTATGCACGAAATGCGTTCACGGAATTTTAAAAAAAAGTTCCAAAATGTCCACCAGAGGGTGCCTTTTCCAGTAAAATATTAATTTTAACAAAATAAAAAGAAATACAGAAGCAATAGTAACATTTATTGTCTAACTTCTGATCACTTTGTCATCGAATCCATTAAGTAATGGTAAGCAAAAAATAACAGTACACTGTCTGAGGGGGGGATAGTTCAGTTTGCAGCAACAAAAACAGATTAGGAGGAAGTTGCACAAGAGGAACGGTTGTTGATCCAGGACGATGTAGGGAAAGGTGCTCTATGTAACCACCCTCACCTGCAAAATTTCAAGTCGTTGGACAGTGTGTTCAACAGCAGATCACAACTGATCAGTTGTGATGCTTCGCACATGAAGCGTTATGGAGTTCTTTAAGTCATTCAACGTCGCAACAAGATACCATCATCATTACAGCCGGAAACCTCGACATACTCGACAATGACTGCAAATGTTTGCCCTAACCTGCATTGCATAAAACTTCCTCTTCTTCGTAAGCATGCAAATCTCGACATTTTTTTCCTAGAACTGACAGCTTTTTCTGGTTTTATATTTTTATTACTCAAAATTCTTGTTCTGAATTGTTAATGTTGCTTCTTTATTTCGTTTTGGTCATTTATTTTGCGATATTTAATCTTTTTTTTTTGAAAACGCGCCCTCTGGTGGACATTTTGGAACCAGTTTTTTTTTTTTTTTCCAAAATTCCGTGAGCGCATTTCTTGTATGGTCTCTATACGAAATTTCGTTGCAATCCGTTCACCCGTTTGCTTTATAAAATGATGTTTATAGGGGAAGTTTAATTATAACCACCCTGTATTTTGATTCAAATATTTAGAGAAATATTTATTATATTGACAAATTTATTATATTAACGAAAAAAATAACTAGCAAAATCTTTATTAATGGGATTGCAATGCATTTCTGAAATAATCAAATGATAGGGATATACGTATTACTTGATTATATCAGAAATAATCAAATAATGTATTCTCCCAAAATCTTTTTGTGGAATATTGAATTATATTATAAATGGAATAATTGGATTTCGTTTAATTACAGTAGATTTCTCTTCCCCCAAAAAAGAATAAATAAAAGTCCTAGTGTAATGGGATTAATTTGTGCGAAATATGTAGTTATGTATAAAAAAAGAAAATAAAAAATATGTAGAAAAAAATTAAAAGGATGGAAATTTCAGGAAAATATAATTATGTTTGGTGTTATAGAATACGAAGGCTTATATTAAGATAAAAATATGATGCATTAAATTAGAATTTCTAATTTAATTCATTCTAATTAATTACGAATATTTCAAACGCATTAATTCATTCTGCATTTTTTAATATTTTTTTCTTTATTATTTCTATAACCATAAGATGAAAAAGAATTAAGTAAAGAATAAAAAAAAAATGAAAATAATTCTACTGTTTTAAATTTAGCTAATGTTTCATAAGGAACTAAAATAAAATTACAGATTTTTACTTTCTCCTATCCGAAGTAAATAAAGTGAAAGTATTATAATCGTAAAAAAAGAAAACAAATCGAATTTAGGATATTGACAGCTCTGCATGTTTCAAAAACAAAATTTTAGGAATTAGGTCTTTCTTTCTTTAACTATAATAGATCCTAAAATGGCGGTTTGATCTAGGAAGATGAAATTTTGGATATTGTCTTGACACAAAATGTATAAAATGTTAAACATTTTCAGAAATTTTATAGAAATCTATTCAGAGGATATCTAATTGTCCGGATGACCGTATTGTTACAAAACGGAGAGAGCTACATGGAAAGAATAATTAGTTAATTAATGAAACATCCGAAGTTTAGATATCTAATGAAATTTTGTCAACATTTACTTTCACAAGCTTGTAAACACGATAATTGAAAAAATGCAAGGACAAATACATGAAATTTAGCATATAAATTTTATTTTGATAACCTACAATAACCTACAACTTTATTTTGTGCCAAATTTTGATTTCAATTGGTCCAAAAAAGTTTGATACATTTTCTTTGTTCGGGTGTTTATTGTTTATATTGCTATGTATTATATAAAAATAAAGTATTGTAATCATCAAATAATTTGAAGATTTGACAAATATGAGTGTTTCAAACTTTTCTGAGACAAGCATTTCTTTTTATGAACTCTATAACTCAAAAATTATTTGGGCTATTCAGATAAAATTTGGTGCATAATCTTTTCATTACATCGGTTGATTTGTATCAAATTTTGAAAGCAATCCATTCAGAAGAAAATTTTTGCAGAGAACAAGAGATCTACACACCATAAACTGTTATGTAGATAAAATTTGGTACACATGTTTAGCTTCTAAAATTTATATTTTTTTCAGCTTTTGAATTAAATCTATAAAATTGTCAACGGGCACTTGGTCAGTCACTACGCATGCATGTAAAAAATAACTCAAAAACTCGATGACTTAAATAAAGGAAATATGGCAAGTTATCTTCTGACTATAATTAAAGTTCTATTTTAAGTTGAATTCCAATAAAATTAAAAAAAAAAAACTATCTGAAATAGAAATTCCATGTTCTGGTAATTTTACCTTTGTGCCAACGTTCATTCAATAGAAAGAAAAAAAAATGCTAAATTCAAGCAAAAAAAAAAAAAAAAATGTAACTATCGCTCGCCAGTGGCATGCAAAGCATTCGCGTTCTTCTTAAAGGTACACAAGATATTATGCTGGAAAGGGGTTTTAACATCTATAGAACAGAGTTTATGAGGACACTTTGATGAAACTACTTCCCCTGTTGTATTAATCGCATCTTGGCGATTAATCGCCAAAGATTGTACTCTAATTGGATATTTTGTAACATTGTTCGCCAATGGCATTTAATTAATAATATCCAAATTTATAAGAGAATATAAGAGACAGTTTCGGGCAGCCACTCCTGACGGTTTAATAATGAAAAACCCATAACATTACAGTAATTGTTAGCACAGAAACGTTAGTAAAAATAAATGCTGTTAGTAAAAAAATACAGTTAGATTATATTTTAAGTGATGGTTTTGAAAATACAAATCTGCGATTTGAACAGTTCTAAACAACTATACATCATAATTTTTGTAGTTTTATCCTGCAGTAATTAACTGACAATTATAAATAAATGTAATATTCAAGAATGTAGGACTAAGTTAGTGATAAGAAATATGAGCAGAATTTTTATACATTTTAAAATACCAGACATTGAGATTAATTATCGTATAATATTATAATATGAACGGTAACTTATAGAAATGTATCGTGTTTAAATATATTTAATAAATTTATAAATCCATACTAAAAAATATTTTTCTTTGTGAAAAATGTTGTTTTATTTATTTTATTTTTACATGTTAAATACGAGCATTGCAGATTTTATTCCAGAAAGTGAGGCTTTCTCTGTCTTGTTCTTCATGTTGTATTTGCAAAACTGAGTAATCATGTTCAGAATGATTAGATATAACTAGGGATTGCAATACCGGACCAAAATTTCAATACCGGTATTCGGTATTTTTTAGATCTTAATACCGGGATACCGGTATTAGAAATTTTAGAAAAAGAAAGAAAACACAGGTGTTTCTTTGTTTTATTTGCCAGTTTTGTTAGAGAGTGTAAATATCACAAAAAATGATTTGTAACTTATAAATTATAGCAGTATATAATCACAAAAAGTAAAGAAATATCTTATTTATTTAAATCACAAAAAAAGTGTAAATATCACTATTCAGTCTGTGGTACTATTACAAATATTTGAAATGTGATCTTAAAAAACATAATGCATCCATTGTACTGTCATTAAGCCTGAAAAGTAATTTTGTGTAAAAATTACCAGCTGCCGAAAACGCTTTTCGGCATCTACGCTAGTTGGTGGTACTGTTAGCAATGCGCGATATACTTTTTCCAAATAGTTACCTCTAAATCCCTCATCTTCAAATAAATCGATTTATCCTCGGATGGTTTAGGATATAGCTGATTTCTGTATTGTATTTTGGTTCGTTGAAATTTTTTTATTTATCGCTAATTCTAATTTTTGTTCGAGAGACAATTCCTTTTCACTATCGACAGTAGTGACATCATAATCTTCGATAATTGAACCGAATTCTTCTGAATGTGGATAGGTTTGTGGGTAAAAAATTTTAAGAAAATTTACTCTAAACTTAATCAGATTTGAATTGGTTATTTTATTTACTTCTTTTTCATTTTCATTTGTAAAATCATTATAATTATGGAAATACCATAAGACATTTTCTATTTCTGTATGCCTTTCTTCTGTGCGATTTTTTAATGCAATATATAATTCTTCAGATAGTGATGTGTGCTATTCTTTCAGTGACTGCAACATGAAATTTATTGTTGCATTAGCTGTTATTAAATTAGAATCTCTCCGACATAATGCCTCAGTAGTCAGTTTTATTGAAAGTAGAGCGTTATAGTTCTGGATATTAAGTCGAATTCACTATCTGAAAAATTAATTTACAGGTTTAAGTCGATTATTGCTCTTTGGATTGGATTTCTCAGTTTCAAAAATCATTCCATCATTAGGAGTAAACTGTTCCAATGTGTTTTAGAATCTAATATTTAGATATATTCTGTTTTATTTTCAGTTAGTATATATTTTAGTAATATATCCTTTTTATAGGGGAACGTTTAAATATCTTAACAATTTTTCGAACTTTATAAATTATAGGAAGCAATTCTTGATAGGTTAATATTTCATCCTCATTAGCAATATTTTCTTCAACAATTACATCGTCATTATCTTCATTGTCAATATCACCCTCACTCTTACTCTCTTCAAAGTTGGAATCCGAAGTTTCTACATCCACAGTATTTGGATTGTTCTGTTCTTTATTTTTTTGGTATAATACATCTATTACTCCTAATTGAATTCCATGTGCATAGCTCAATTGCTGATTTGCATCAATCAACTTTCCAACTTTTCTCATAACTGTTGCTCCATCAGTCGTTATGGGTACAGTATATTCTTTCAGGGATAATCCATGTTTCGTTACTTCAGATTTAAGCAAATAATTAAGCCATTAATTAGCTAATTAATTTCGACCGTTAGGGTGACATAAAAACAAAAACGTATACCATTTTGCTATGTTCGCGATCCCTGAACATATAGTGGTGACAATTTTAAAAATTTCTAGTAAATACCGAAAAACCGGTATTTAAACTTGTGAATACCGGTATTACAAAATTGTACAAATGGCTCAAAATACCGGTATTCGGTATCCCGGTATACCGGTATTGCAATCCCTAGATATAACGATATATACACTTCGGAATAATATTTCGAATAATGTAAAGAGTTATAAATTTCATTTAAAAATATGAGTAAATATTGATATTTCTTCAGTATCAAACTTTTAAAAATTCTATAACAACCTTATTTTCAGTCATTATAACAAAAAAATTGCAATGTTTTACTCTCTTTTGTTTACCTAATCATATAACTTTATCATGAACTTCCACTTCTATGAGCAATTTTAGAAACATTGGAAGAAGATACGTTGCATTGGAGGAATTAATTTTTAAAAAGATCGAAACATTCAACCATTGGAAATAAAAAGTATTGTTTCATTTTCTTTTTCATATCTAACAACGTATGGATATACTGAAATTACTTAATATAAAATTACTAATTACTAATCCGTGGAATCTCTGATATCTATTTATTGACATACTTTATGGAATTCATGAACAAATTAGTTTAATCTGAGTATTTGATTTTTTTTTGTTTCTTTTGCTTCATAAGTATCCTGGAATCTCTGTATGCAATTATGTGAATTTTTTCATTCATCTTGTTCTATGTCATTTCTATTCTCAGACTTTCTAAAATTCTTGAACAAAATAATTTAATCACTGGAAATAAAAATAATAACAAAGTTATTTTACTTTCTCTAAATGCAATAATTCAGTGTACACATATCTTGAAATTGCTGTATGCAGATCAAAGACATCATTGGTTTAGCTTGATTTCCAAATTTCTTGATATCTCTGAATAACTTTGATTTAATCATTAGAAATAAAAAATGTACATTCCCTCCCTTATGTCAACAAGTTATATACGCATATATTTCTTTCATATTGTACATGTATATCTGGAAAAAAAATCCGAAGTGGTTTTTTTTTTTTTTTTTTTTTTTTTTTTTTGTAATCAGAATATTCTGGTTTATAATCGCTGGCGATAAATAATTATGTTGTTTTCTTTTCTTTTCCACATGTTACTCTGTAATCTATACTGGAATTTACACATGAAAATTTAAAGAACCTGTAAAACTGATTCATTTGCTAAACTTTCAAACTCTTTGAATATTCGTGTTTTTAATCAATCGAAATAAAAGATACCGTTTTAATTTTTTTTACGTTTAATCATGCAATGTATAAATACCATGGAATTTATCTATGCAAATCCATGGAATCACTGATCTGTTACATTTTTCAAACTTTCTAAAATCTTGGATCAGTTTGGTTCTTAACCATTGAAATAATAATAATAATTTTTCTTATTTAATTTTCGTTTCTAAATTAAAACCTGTAAAACATATATAATTTCGAATTCCTATATACAAATTTCAAATAACACTGAAAACTCTTCCAAAAAGTTTTAAAAAGCCGAGATTAAACGGGTTTTAAATATATAGAAATAAATATATTTCTGTACATATACATATAAACATAACTTTTCGAATGTGTGGCCTAAAAAAAACATTTGAAATTTTAATTTTGATTTATTTCATCCGGGAGGTTTACTTTGTACAACAGAGAAGCGATAATAAAAGGATGCGTCGATCTACTTCACGGCACAAGAGCAAAAGAGAAAACAAATTGTCCCTTTAGTGATTTTACAATAATATTCTGATGGGATTTCCTTGCCACAATTCGACTTAGGCAAGGGAATCTTAGGTATCTTTGTAAAAGATGCGTAGATATTAAGAATTTTTATCCTTTCTCCCGAGACGTGAGAGTCTATGGAAGTAGCAATTTTATAAAACGTGTATTAAAAATAATTAAATAAAAAGTTATATCCATAAGAGAATATTTTGGAATGGAATTAACATGGGATAATTTAAGATAAAAATTAGGAAATTAATTAGGATTTAAATTAGTTTAAGAGATATCATTATGTACATATATATATTCAATCTTTTTTCACATCTCATCATGCAATATATGTTATTGGAGTTTCTATTTTCGAGTCCTTAAGAACATATATATTGCATCATTGCCGAGTTTCAAATATCCTGGAATAATTGTGTTCTTAATCATTCAAAATAAAGAATTATATTGTTTCACTATCTTTTCCATATCTAACATTGCATTTTTTTTAAATATCATGGAACACCTATATTCAAATATGCGAATGACTTCAAACGTTATGGAATAATCAATCAGTCAATCAGTTAATGAATCAATATTATACATATATGTATCAACTTCTATATTCAAATATAATGAAACATTGATGTCATTTCAATTTAAAACTTTTTTTAAAATCCAGGAAGAATCCAGTTTTTATCATTGCTAATTAAAAAAAAATATTCTACATCCAAATATGTAACTTCAAATAAACTGTAGACTATATATGAAGATTTAAAATCGGTTCCATAACAAGCATTCCATATTTCTGTAGAAATGTCAAACAAATGACCAAATCTTGCATAAGGATGTTGGAAATAATGTCGAAATGTCAGAAATTCATGAAAACTGCAAAATATATATTATGTTCTATTTCCCTTCATCCTTTTCATCTGCAATGAAACAAATAAAACTTTCAATTGAAAAGAGCATGTACGTGTAAAGTCAGTAAGTTAAAGTGTACAAAGGGTGGTTAGATAACTCCCAGACTCAGAGTTAATGGAAACCTTGATTTCAATATGCAACTACTGTTTGAGTTAACATTAAAATACTCGTAATTTTGATTTCTTTTGAAATCAATTCAGATCAACATATTTTTATCCTATGTCTTCTTCACCGTATGAGTCCTCATTGTTTATCTTCATACCAAATTTTAAATTCGAATTAAAATTATTCCCATACAGAAATCTTAATAAAATATCATATTTTACTGCAATTTTTTAATCAATTTAACTTTCATATTTGCACTCTAAAGGCTAAATGCTGATATAATGTTGAACAAATTGGATGTCCCATTAAAGGAATTTAAAATACCGTTTTTGGCTCTTCTATCAATCTGTACCTGATATCATAAATTCAGCTTTGCTATACCAGTTGAAAACTGATACTCGTTTGTATCTGCTAAACAATTAATCAGTTTTCCATCCATTGGAATAAAACCGAGTACACTGTGGGTATTGGTATTTGCAATTGTGCCGAATTTGATACCTGAAATCAATAAGGATATCTTCCAAACCGGGATTTTGCTTCTTCGCAAGAGATGCTGATGATGTTGCTCTGATGATTTCGTTTTTAACAGTGATTGACGGATGGATGTGAAGAGAAAAGAAAAGGCTGTTAGTATATTTGTCAAAGGGCTGTTATGCGGATTCTTTACCTTTCTACACCTTTCTATGGAGTAAAAAAGAATAATGACTGCGGATGAAATGTATATATATATAGAGAGAGAGTTTTAATTAGTGGTCATTACCATTCCACTGTTATACTGAACGCATCCAATTCAATTTAGTTTTATTGTATTGTAATAGATGGCACCATGGGTTCTACTAATCGAAAGTGCTAAGTCACGTGACCATAAATTTTGTATAAAGCGAGCTAGCTGTTGGCATTCGCTTGAGAGCAGAGAGCGTTACATAGTTTAGCTATGAGCAGTCATCTTGTTAGGCTTCGCCCTTTGTGCCATCTAAATATTTTACTTGTAACTTTAATATAAATAATCTTTCCCGTTCTAATTGTTAATATCCTTTTAATCGTGTTTACTGTAAATAAATTATTGGTTTTTCTTTAAAAGTTTCTTAATCAGTACCCTAGACACTGATCCAAATGGGATCGAATGGGCATTTTGTCCCACCCAGTCATACATATATATATATATATAGCTAACAAAATATCGCACATTTTCATAGAGTCGCCGAGCCATAAAGATTATAGACTATACAATCTAGACTATACTAAAACTAATATTTTGCGTCATATTTATTATCATCTGATTGGAAACGAATGAGACAGATCTATTTACCAATTTACAAAAATCGAATTCAGAAACTAGTGCTGCATAAGTGATATTTTAAATCAGTTTTGGGTAACTGATACTTTTTTCATATCCGATACCGATAATCAAATTTATACAGAATCCACAAACATTATTTGAAAAGGACTGTAACTTCAAAAAAATCGAATTTCCGATTTTTTTTCTCATAGAATACAGGACATTTAAGTGAGTACATGATTATTTACTTTTCAATTCCATACGGAATGGAAATTTCTTCGAAAAGCATAATGTGTATAGTGTAGTAAAGTTGAAAGCGTTTGAATTAATTTTTAAAACTATATTAATAAGAGGCCTTATGATAAACAAATAAAGTAGTCCACCTTTTCTCAAATCATAATTTTTCGAATTTTGGCGTGCATACACGAATTGCTTTTCATTGCAATTGTATGAATATATTTAATACAATGTTTACAGAGCAATATACTATTTTTATTCATTTTTTTCTCAGTAATATATATTGTAAAAGTCCCATAATGAAAAATGTCAGGCATTTTTAAAGATTTTCATGAAATAAGATATTTTTTTTCATTTTTTAATATTAATTAAAATAAATATAAATTTAATGTATTTATTGAATCGAAACTCGCATAGTAAAACTAGCAAACTATAGTATATAAAAAAACTCGTAACTCGTAAACTATATGACTCATCAAAACTAGTAAACTATAATATCTGCACGATTATATAAAAAAAATCTCAATAAAAATAATCTGGACCAAGTCCAGAGTAATTTTATTGAGATTTTTTTTTATAATTGTATACATATGTGATTATGAGGAATATAATATTACGAAATACTTTCGATCTACAGTAAAAAAATTGATAGTATATTTTGCTTTTTTATAATCTAAACAAACCATTCCTTTTACATGTATTATATTTTCCATATCAACATATACTTATATTTTAAAATATATCAATATTGAAATTTAAAATTCGACGATTTATCAGGTTCTTGACATTATCATCCATTATTTATTGGTATGGTTCAATACCTATCTTAAACTAAATGACAGGTAAATTGTGATATATGATGGCAAGATATTCAAAAATCACTACTTAACGAATTATTTTCTTCATTATTGTAAACTAGTTAATTTTCTTAAATCTTTACTTGAATAGAAAAGTTCAATTAGATTGCAATGAGACGAGTTTTACAATAGTTTCATTTATGACTAAGCATTTACAATATTTTAATCCATAGTTCGAATGATTTATCCTGTGTTTAAAAATATTCTTAGCGATATTTCTGTGATGATAGTATCATCGCTTAACAGAGAGATCTTATAATAATAGGTGTTGAACGAATGTTATCGAATCACTGAGGCGTCGTTTGTAAAATAAACTTTAAAATTTCTTTTAGAGTAACATTTATGCATTACTTACGTTTTTATATTGAAAAGCTTACTTTCTGTATGATAAAGATTAGTAATAATAGGATTTGTGCAAAAACTAATTAAAATTTTACAAAAGTATTAGTTTTGAAAAAAAGAATTTACTTTTGAACCAAAAATTAAAAGTGCTTTAATTTAAATAAATACATAAAAAAATTTCAAACTTTTCTTCAAGGGCATTTATTACTTAAAAAGAAACAAAGCATCAAATTTGGTAACCCAAAGTTCCATGCTCTGTTCTGAGAGTTATTTAAACAAAATTTTTATCATGTATGTCGCTTGATATATGTTCTATATGATATGCTTCCAATACTCATTTTTATGTTACAATAATTGGAAGAATATTTTTAAAAAAGAATAACTCTATTGAAGGATTATTTTATAAAAGTATATATTCAGTGGAAAATTTTCTTATTTATTTTGGCTATGCAGAGTTCCATTTTAAATTAAATTATTTATGCATTTTTAGCTACCTGTAATGCACTAATAATTTATAAGAGAATATTTCAGTCTCTGTAAAATTTTATATTAAACTAACTGAAAAAATAAAAATAAAGATAATTTACAAGTAAGATATATATTCTGAAATGGTTAAATATTTTGTTTTCTTTGAATTCAGTGAACTACAAGGCATAAATTGTTCATGTCTTAGTTCTCAAAATAAATTACATCATTTCTAAATAATATGATTCTTATAATGCTTTATAAACATAATTTCTGTTGTCGGAAGTTTCCTGTATGGAAGATTTAATAAAATACTCTCCAGTTAATATTTATATACATCTGATAAACTTTCTATCCATATTTTAATTTAAAACTGATTTGGATGTATCAATATTAAGTTCAAATGGCATTTTTTTGTATATCAATTACAATTCGGATTCGGGCGTCATGATTTTAGAAACTGAATGTTTCATTTCTTTCAGATCCTATCTCATATGGAGAATGACTTACTTATTTATATATATTGTTCATTGTTCCAGCAAGTATATCATATTTACATGTAAAGAATTATTTTGTTCATCGGACTTTTAAAGCATTATAAATAAATACGATTTTATACGTATTATAATACTCGTTAAATTTCCTACTGTAAATATAAATCAATGCATTTATAGATTACTGCATAAAAATTAAAATATATTTTTCTTAAAAGTTTTTGAGGAGTATATGCATCGAAAATCACTAATGAATGTTATTGAAGACTATCCATCTGTGTCGGTTTGCTACTTCGTAGGGAATATGGGTGTGTTTAAAGTGAATTTTTTCTTTAAATGTTCTCTAAATGTCGGGGATATTTTATTAAGTGCGAAAAACAAGCCCGAAAAATTGCAGACTGTCTACCTGTGTCTATTTGCTACTTCGTAGGGAATATTGGTGTGTTTAAAGTTATTTTTTTTTTCTTTAAAGGTTCTCTAAATGTCGGGGATATTTTATTAAATGCGAAAAACAAGCCCGAAAAATTGTGAAAATCAGTAAGATTTGTTACCGTGAACCTTCTATGAGAAATTTTATTCATCTTTTTCCAGTAAAAATTTCTAGATCTTGGACAATTCGTGAATATAAAAAGTTATGCGAATTAGAGTTGTGTGCTTCGCGTATGGTAAAGAAAACCGGGTATATTATTAGCAGCACGTCAGTTGCGTATAAAAGATACGAAATGATCTATTAGCGTGTGATCTTTAGTGATTAACCGCTGGGATACAGTTAATATAGCACCAAAAAAACCCGAAAATATATTTTGGACGTTTTCGTTCAGCAGTTTAAAATCACAATTCGACAAAAAAAAAAAAAAAAAATCTGCAATTGTTGTCACAAGATGACACTCCAAATTTCATTTATTTAAGTCATTGTATTTTTTGAGTTACTGCATTATCTCTTGCACATACATTTTTCTCTTGTTGCACATACATAATTAGGTACAACATTATGTAATGGACAAGTACATATTAGCAGATTATAACAAAAATATTAAAAAGAAATTGATTCAAAATCGAATAAGAATATATTTTATATTCCAAAAATTGTGTTTCAAACTTTATTGGCCTAAGTAATAGCGTTTTTCATTTATTGCGAGTATATTCATTCGAAAGTAAAAACTGACACAAACCAACCCATTGTAGAATTCGATTCGAAATGTAATGCAAACTTGCACTTTAAATGTTATATATGTGCACATTTTTTTTTTATTTTTTCATTTTTTTAAATATTCTGTTTAACAACATTCGGACAGTTAGACAGACAAACTTCATCTAAATTTATTTCGTTCAAAATTTGATAGAAAAATTCAAATTTGAAATTTAGTCATTATACAAAATTTCACTCGTCCTGCAATATTGTTCATAGACTTGCATAAAAGAAATAAATTCAGAAGTTGGGTTTTCGGATTCATGGTGTTCTGAAACTTGGAGAATCGCCAAAATATCGAGTTTGGCAACTACATTACTTTTTTTCTTCTTTTTTCTATATGAGGAAGTAAAATACGCTTTCGAGATTTCTCCGTAATTCTTTTAATAACTTAAGCAAGGTTAAATTAATTATGTAATTTATTTTCTAATTGGAATTACATGTCCTTACGTAAAGCTTTCTGAACCTTGCAATATCGTCAAAATATCGAGTTTTGCCAGTTACAATATCTGGTTTTTGCATCTTTCGTATAGGAGAAAGTAAAAAACGCTTTCATGTTTGTTTTTTTCAGTAATACTTATAATCACTTAAGCAAAATTAAATTAATTATTTAATTTATTTTCCAATTGGAATTACAAACCCATATCTAGCTCTTTCGAAAATAAATAAAATACACTTTTTAGAGTGCTTGTCGTGCATATAATTCCTGTTTTTATTCTTATTTTTTATTATATCTGTTGCTGCATCAACTTTATAGTTAACATTCTACATTCATTTTTTTTTTTATTTTTTTACCAAGAAAAAGCGTTTTTGTTTTTCCACTAGAAGATAAACTTTCACCAATTCCTTTTAATATAGCTTCAAAAAATTCCTGCTTCTAAAGCCAAATAGAGAGTTTCTATTCCGTAGATATGTTGCTAATCCCTGATGTTTTCATCATGTAATAAAATTAGGGAATGTTAATTATATATACTTATAGCGAAGAGACCAGAAAAAATATCTAAAAGCTTCAAGCCATTCGAAGTGTCTTTTTACAAGAAACTTCCGAGCTATATTGCTTTTCTTTTGGTAACGAGATTAAATTCTTTTCCCTTAATCTTTTCCATATTATGTCACGAGGATTTTATGGAAAATGATTCTTAAATTCGTTAGCACTTTAGAAGATGGTCTATTAAGTGAGAAGAATTATGGGATATTTTTTGCAGGAAAACAGAAAATTTAAATGTCGATCATACTTTCGATATTTAAAGGATTAGTATTGTAAATATTTTTTTTTCTTAAGAAAGACTTATTTGTTTCGTTTTCAGTTAGGCTGAATTATTTATTAAAAGATAAAAATTTAACAATGTTGCGTTAAAATTGCATCTTTTTTTTCTGATTGGGTGGATTAGAGATATAGTGGCGTTAGTCACAATTTCTTTGTATTCAGAAATCAACTCATCGCAAAAGATGTTACTTGCTAATAGAATTGTTATAATTTTATCATTTTAGATAAGCCCTGGATCTAAATTCAATGCAGGAGTTGAACAGAATTGAAATCTGTAAATTGTTTATCTTATTTTTTTAGATTTAACTCTTTGCTGAAGTTAAATTCACCTCTCTAACATTAAGCCTTCCATATTAAAAAAATGCATGCAGCTATTGTAAGGATAATGAAAAGGTGAATTATCTCACAGAAAAGGTTACGGAGTTGGAAACCATATTTTGAATGGATTGCTGCTGAAAATGTAATAATTTATCAGAAAGTCCCTCTTCAGAATATGTACCAAATTTATTAAAATAACAAGTACCTACAGAAAATTTAAGAGCTATTAAAAACTTCACCATTTATTACCAGAAATTCACAGTTCTTCAAAATACGCATCAAATTTATCAAAATAGCAAGTACCTAGAACCACTGGGAGGTATTTCTTCTATTGAAAATATAATCATTTATTACCAGAAAGACACGCTTCTTCAAAACTTTCATCAGATTTATCAAAATAGCAAGTACCTAGAATGTCTGGGAGATATTCTTTTAAAAATATAATCATTTATTACCAAAAAGTCACGCTTCTTCAGAATGTGCATGAAATTCATCAAAATAGCAAGTACCTAGAAAGTATGGGAGATATTCTTTTAAAAATATAATTATTTATTACCAGGAAGTCAAGCTGCTTCGAAACATGCATTAAAATTTTAAAAATAGCGAGCACCTATACAGTCTCGGAGATTGTCCATTCATTTAAAGGCAACCTTACCATATGATTTAAAAATAAAAGAGACGGTGTAATTATTTCATGCCTAATTGCTCGAATTATCATCACCTAACTCTATGGAATAAATTTCAACTTTATATTAACCCATACACTATTTCTTCTGTAACCGATAAAATGACATTGAACATATTTTCTTGCATTGTCCGAACTGTTTAATTAGAATTTGGAATAAATTCTCACTTTTAATAACTAGTAAATTTTATTTCGCAAAGTTTAGCTCCAAAATGCTTTTATTATAAACATGATCTGAAAATTTTTGTTCGATCACTGGAGATATTTGACATCTATTAAGTGAGACTTCCTAAAACTTGAGGATGACAGTCTTTGTTGCAATAATGCAAATTATCTATTTATCTATTTAACTTATTTTTTATCTATTTTAATAATAAACGTTATTATCTACTTTAATTTATTTAATTACTATTGATCTATTTTAATAATTATTATTAGAATAATTGTAAAGATATCTTCAATTCCAATTTAGAGAATGATTCATTTGTATGAATGTAAAAGAGAAGATTTTAATTATATTAATTTAACCAAATGTTTGACGGTAAAATCACTAGTAAAATTAATAGAAAGGTGTATTTATTTTTATTTTTCTTGCATGACACAACCGAATAATCTAAAGACGAATTATTTCCTTTTCGCCAATTTGCATCAAAATATTTCAATAGCAATTTTATCGTCTGCTAGTAAATATATTTTTATACATTAAAAAGCATTTAATTATACTGACATTTATTTTTAAAGTAAATAAAAAGTTATTTTAATCTTAAATTATAACAATTTATTGCCTTTAAAATAATCTGAACATTTTATGAATGGTAAATAGATAGAATTTATTGATATTGTTTTTCTGACCAATAAAATAATTGAAAATGGTATTTATGGAGATTCATCTAATTACACTCACGGATAATAGATAAATTGCAGTTATTAAAGTATTAATACCTTATCTTCAAAAAATGCATTTCTAAGTTACTACAATCTTGAATCTAACACATATTCAACACTTACGGTCGATTTCACTAACATCTCTTGTAGACAATAAGTTCAAGCGATTCATGAATGTCATTGGAAAATCTTTGAACTTTATTTTGTGGTATTCTAAGTTACGGAGAAATACTTGAGTTTCTGCCGGGTCCTTTAAAAGTCAATGAAAACTTACCGAGATATACATCCATTATTTTTGAGGTAGAAGGGAAAGAACAATCTGTGTCATAGTTTTTCCGTAAGAGTGCGAAATTGTTTGTGAAAATCGACCAACAATAGTTTGCCTGAGATTATCATCTAGAATGTCCAGTGAATAAAATTACGCGTGCTGGCAACGGGATTTCAAAACTTAGTGTGAGTTGTATTGGTTTATTAAGTTAATTGAATATACTCTTGAACTTTTATGTTTATTGTTTAAGCACTTAGAAATTATACGCAAAAAAGTAATGGTGTTTTTAAACTTTAATGTGAAAATAATTAGTTTAAATATATCATTTACAATTTTATATCTAAAACATATAATTTTATTGTATCTGTATTCTCCTGGAAACGTTTTTGAAAACTATTTTTTACTCTAAGAGTGAGAATTCTGGACAAGGATTGCTTGGTGATCCTTTTCGTAATACACCATTGTACCGAATTACTTATTTAGTTGCTCCAGTTTCGCTTAAATGATTTCACGATAAATGATATCCGAGATAGATGTCTGTGCACCAGATAAATCATAAAACGGTACCATGTGGAATAAAGCAACTACAGCAAAAGTCTCAATTTCATTTAGTCACAATGTGTATGAGCCATATAAATAATATCTCAGAATCCAAAGTTGTGCTTTGTGTAACAAAGCAAATTAAATTTTCGCATACAGATATCATCCTTTAGGATATCAGCATATTCTTATTGACCTTCATACATAGTTGTTGTTAATATTTCTATAAATACTGTCATATTCTGATATATAAAAATACTATTTTTAAGCATGTCATTTTAGAACAAACTGTTTGCTTTTCCCTAACTGAATGATACCATTATGGAAAAATGATTGCGTTTGTCAGAATGTTGTTTATTATACTTTGTTAAATCGCTAAATATTCATCTTCAAAAATGAAAGCAAAAAAGATTAATTCAGATTAAATCCACAATTTTATTCGCAGCTCGCATTTTGACATTCAAGTGTAAGAGGTGGACTCTACTCTTTATAGTTTAAAAACCTATTATAGTAAGAACCTGCGATTATTAGTTTTGCTGTCGAAAGCGTGGGAGATGCTCTATTCTGTTTTAAACTTCTGTGATTAGGATATGATTCCAAAGTAGAAATAAATATTTTTCAGCATATATACTATAGATGTTCATCGTTAGAAAATATTAATAAGTTTAGAGCGAATTTTAACATTATATAATATACTCTATATGAGTGAACCGTAATCCTATTATGGCGGGTATTTAACCCTATATTGATAAATCAAAAGATCTCGGGTGATCAGTTCCCTATCATTTAACGGCAAGAAAAATCGTCTTATTGTTAAAAAGCTGAAACAATGAGATGTTCAGATATTTTAGAAATAAATGGGTTAAATATGTTATATATTCAAATCAATGGTTCATTTCTTCATAACATAATATTCATAATTATATATTATTTCATGTATTTTTCCTTAATTTATAAAAACTTATTTTAATTATTGTATTTATAATATCTAGAAGATTCAGTGTCGTTCGGAAGTTTCTTTAATTGTAATATTTTTTTAAAAAAATATTTAGATACGAATCATATTCTAATTAGACATGAATATTTTCCAATCTTAATTACATATAAACGAGTCTTTCAAATTAAAAAAAAAATCGTGAATCCACATAGTTCAACATGTTATCCGAAACAATTTGCTATATTACAGTATTCATACTTTATCTATCAACTTATATTTTAGAACTTACTCTTAGTTTTACCATGGTGAAATCGGATCCGAAATGACGAAATATGAGATTGTCAGCATGAGAGTAGATAGAAATAGGTTCTAATAGTTAATTATAAAAAATTATCATTTTGTGTGAAATGGCGTTTTTTCAGGTAAGACACTTTCAGAAAGAATAATATTAAAAAGCAAAAATATTACATTTAAATACAGAAGTAAAGCAAAAGGCTCAACTCGAATCGAGGACCTACAACACGAGCGTCGTTCAATTTGTTCTGACCACTATACTACACCGCCTAGTTAGTTATAAAAATGATTTTTTGTGTAAAATCTCGTTTTTAAGTTAAAACACCTATACAGATAAGCTTCAAAAGCAAAACCTTATCTAAATATATAATTTGATATAAATCATTAGAGCCGTTTTCAAGATGTATGATATAAATAAATTTGTATACATAAAATTAACTGATTGTTTAAAGTTAAAAAAAATTAGTATCATGCATTGAATTATAAAATACTCATTATTCACAAATTTTCTTTTATTTTTTTCCTGATTTCATGAAAAAAAAGAAATATATTATAAGTGATAACTAATTAAAAAAATATCCTTAAAATGGTTCATTTCTTTTTCAGACGATAAATTTCCAGACTTTATACAAAATATTTTTCATTTTATTTCTAGATAAATAAAATATTTTACAATTTAAACAACTTAATTCTTATTTATTATTTTTATGCGGATATTTTTTGAACTAGTTAGAGCAAACATTGATCATAAAATACTATGTTACAAACAACATGCGATATAATTCATAGAGAATAATCAATTTTGTAACACAAGAAATTGACTTAATTCTTATTTATCATTTCCATGTGGATATTTTTTGAACTGGTTAGATAAAAAGCAAATTATAAAACTCTATGTTACAAACAACATGCGATTTAATTCAAACAGAATATTCAATTTTGTAATCAACAAATTAATTTAATTCTTATTTATAATTTGTATTTGGATATTTTTTTAACTTGTTAGATAAAAAGTAATAATAAAATATCATAATAATCATAAAATATTTTGTTTCAAACAACAATTTATTTAACTCAAATAGAATGTTCAATTCTGTAAACAAAAAATTAACTCATTATTTCTGAACGTTTCTTTATTATTTTTTCTGGACGTTTCTTTATTTTCTCAATTCCAAAATATAACGATCTTCATCCAATTTGAGACCCGAATTTTGTGGGAAAGCTATTGGAACTTTAAGAACAACAGAAAAGACGATGAACTTCCAAATGATGTCTATCGTAAAACGAAAGAAGAAAAAAAGGAAAGAATAAACGATGAGGATAGGCTGAAGAATGTAAAAAAAGAGAAGCATAAGAGCTATAGAGAGTTGCCAACAGCGTTCTACTGAGTTTTTTTTTTTTTCTGTCTTCAATAAGCGCCATCCGTGAAAAAGACTTCTTTGTGGAATGGAATGGTCCCGGGAGTTTTTATCATGTAGCACTGAAATTGCGTGCTGTCTTTTTCCTTTCTTTTTTATTTTAGAACAATAGTGCTCCTGTTGATTCAGACAAATGTAATAGCTGGCAGAATGAACTACCTTTGAAAGATCATTTTTACTTTTCGATTGCTCGCAAAGATTTGTTTTAAAATTTAGGATTTGTTAACAAATCTAGCTTTCGAGGCCAACAATAACATTTAACAAAAAATAGGCATTACTTATTCTTAAAAACCTTTGAATATACTCGAGTATTTTCCAAACATTGTGTGAGAATAAACTTTACAGAAAGATTATTTTGTCTGAATGTAATAGAATTTCTATGCGTTAGAATTCTGAATAGTATGCTAATACATAGAAAAATAAGTCATATTTATTAACAAGCATTTCTTTTTGGCTTATTGCAAACATTTGATTTTAGTTCGCCGAGATTACTGATTGTCCTTTATTTCGATTGCAATTTTTAAGTATAATTTCATAATCATGAATCACTAAGCAAATGTTTTTTTTTAAATCGTCAAACAATGGTTGATATTAAGGGTATGGTTCTTTAATTGACTCGCTCTGCTTATGATGTATATAATTATGGAGACAAATCTTACTACTTCAAAGGGCCATTACGGTAGGTTATTATGTTAAAAAAGTCAATTTTTTCAGAAATAATAATATTTTTTATTTAATGTTTAATATTTGCCCATGTTGCCCATTCTAATCTCTGGTAAAATTTTCTTACAAAAAAAAAAAAAAAACTCACACATTAAAATCTTATGTATATTTTGTGTTCAAATTTAGTATAATAATTTCTAAATATGTTGATGCTTTTGAATTATAGAATAAATATTATTTTTTTTTCCTTTAGAAATATTTTATAGTTGTTTTTGTGCTTGAAAAAAAATTGAATTGAAAAAATTTGAAAATTTTGTGTTATTTATCAGTTTAAACCCAATATTAAGAGAATGAATATAAATAGTTATTTTTTTTCTTTTTTTAGCTCGGTAATTATATAATAGATCTTAAGCTGTCTACAAAATTTTAAGCAGAAAAACTTGTAGATTTTGGCTGTTATCTTCTCTAAGCGAAAAACAGGCCTTTTTTCCGCACTTTTCCATTTCTGAGACTTTAAAAAAATGCCAAATTGTAGGACATTTTTTACGATTCTTGTTCTACGATTCTACGTTCGTTGAAGCCAACAGGCAGTCGCCGTATAATAGTCTGAGTTTGCCAGTTGTTTAACGTGTTCTGGATATGTCGTATTAACGTTATGAAAAATCGTACGGCACATTTTACATTTTTATCCATAGAAAATCAAGTCTGTGCATCTGTTGCAGGACGGGGACTTAGAGGTGCGTAAAACTTTTGCCTTTCAGTTCCTTGTTCGAATGATGGTTGGCACAACTTGTCCGTTGAACATTCTGTAGAGTGATGATGTCCACTTTTGCCTCAATGGGCAAGTTAACACCAACAACTGCCGAATTTCGGCAGAGGAAAACCCTCACGTTATCCAGTAATAGACCTTGCACCTAAAAAAGTGACAGCATGGTGTGGTTTTACGGTTACCTTTATTATTAGACCGTATTTCTTTGAACAGATAACTTCAAATGGAATCCAAACCTGTTCCGTCACAGGACAACTGTACCATGATATTCTGAGGGATTTTGTAATCCAATTCTTCTACAGTGTGGATGCCTTTAAGGCATCATTTTCTTACAAGATGGTGCACCTCCTCATATTAATCGTCATGTAAAGCGATTGTTAAAACATCATTTCACAGAAGCACACGTTATCAGCAGTCAATTTCCAATAGCAGGGCCTCTTCGCTTGCCGTACATCGCCCTTTGCGACATTTGGTTGTGGGGTTATTTGTAGGACAATATCTACCGTCAAAGGTTATTATATCTACCAGATTTGAAGGGAAACATTCGGCGTCATATTCTTAATATTCTGACATACTCACTCTGGTCATCTATAGAAAGTATGGTTCTCCCATTGAGCATATTGTTGAAAATGAAGAAGGATTATATATATATATATATATATATATATATATATATATATATATAATATAAGAATTTTGAACGAATTGTGATTTCTGGTTCTAAGGACTATGATCGGTGAAGAACTGAAAAAATTTCTCGAAATATTGCCATGAAAACCATTGCAATAAGTAGTCTCGCTGTAGGAATCTACCAAAAAGTATCCAATAGACTCCGAAAATGCCCTCATCCACCCTCATTGCTTCCCTTAGAGAGGTATAATCACGAAAAGTGGTAGCCCCAATATACTGAAACGAAAAATATATATTTACCTAACTTTAGTTGAAACATTAATCATTGAAGAAAACTATAATTTAATAAGTCAATAATCATTTCCGAAAATGAAGAATATATCATCAATTTCCCATATTATACAGTATTTTATGATTATTAGACGCTAGCATACTATTCATTTTTGAAACGCAATCTATTGATAGGTCTAACAAAGTTCACTTCCGGTGTCCTGGCATAGGGGTAGCGCATTTTCCCCGTGATCTGAGCGTCCCGGGTTCGAATCGCGGTTTGGGCATGGTTGTTCTTCATTTGTGTTCTATCTGTGAGGTGTGTGAATGTGCTCCCCCCCCCTCCCCCCCTGTAAAAAGGGGTTGTGCAAGCAAATGTGTGAATTTCATCTTCATATGAGCTAGAAGTCAGATTTCTGCCCTCGGGTGCTCAGGGGTCTTTACCCTCAGAAGCTACTGCACCTCCTTTCTGTGGTAACGTGGGCACGGCATCATCATCACTATTTCTGTTTCTAATGAAGATATATTATTCCTTAAGCATTCATAATAGACCATAAATTCATCAAAAGAAAAATAAGTTAGTTCTTTCTCCAAACAACAAAGTTTACTTACATGTTTTTGAAAATATTTTGAAATTACGAAAATTCTGATAGCTGCAATATCTATGTATTCATTGCTTACAAAATGGTTCAGAAAATGATCGATTCAGTGGATGCAATTTCAAGCATATGTGTTCCATACTGGCTCGAATTCCTGATTTAATGCTCATTAAAATCAGTGACTGGCGAGGGCGAATGCACCTGCGACTATGCTTTCATCACGAAAACGAGATTTCGAGTTTCTCATGTATGGGTTCGGAAATGTAAGCCTTGCACTTGTGCGACTGACTTCACGTTTGTAGTTAATGAGTTTGGTTATAATTGACCCTTCCTTCGGCGTATTAAATAATTGAAACGAAGCACGTTGCTGGTATTTGAAATTATCACAGATAATTGGTGTTAGGGTTTGATGTTAACGATAAGGTGAACAATATTTTGGATCAAGAATATATAATACATTTGACACGAAGACTTATTTGCCCAATTTTGTGATGGTTATGTTTCAAGAAATGATATTTGAGTTGAAATAAGTCGGATCGAATATCAACGCATACTTTGTATACGATAAAGATTGATGTAAGTACTTTACGCCAATTCTGGCGATATAAATCCATTTTAATTGATACATTAATCACTGTAAAGGCTGGTACTAAGATTAAAAATTGGAGAAAAAGGAGGTAAGTAAGAAAGGAGACCGTCTTAAGGAAAGTGGAAACATTTGTACCTTAAAAAATCGCTTTTTACAATTTTAGTTTAATAAAATAGGAGGCATTTCAGTTATAACAGAAATGTATAATTTCTAAAGTTTTAAAAAGTCGAAAGTTTATAAATTATTTTTTTTGAAAAAATGAATTTAACAGGATCTTCTACGAGAGAAAGGCAAAAGTTTTTTCTCTTTTCTTTGGAAAACATTTTCTTCTAATTTGGGTACGTATAGAACGCATTCTATTCATTACAATGCATGACATTTTATACTAAAGTATTTACAAATTTTATGCATCTATTAAACATGTTATTATTTTTGTTCAATAGTATTAATCTTTACAGTCTGAATATCATGCAATATATATATATACACATTTGATGTTAAAATTTTACGATATTCATTATTTTTTGAAAATTTTATTATTAGAGTATCAAAATAAGTTTACGGTAATCATCAAACCTATGCTGATATGTCACGCTAATTTTAGAGTAACTTTACTCAAATTCTTTTTTCTCAGAGTGCAAATTTTCGGTTATAAACTTGAAAATTATGACATCACAACACATAATTGATTTGTCATTAAAAAAATAAATACTTTAAGAAACAATGATTTTTCTAAGGTTTTACATTTAAAATCGATCATTCATTCTATATATTCTAGATTTTTGAAATTAAGTTTTACTTGCCAAAAATTCACCTTACTCAAAATTAAAATTTCGGCAGTTTCCATTGTTGAGAACGCTCCAATGGTTTTAATATAAAGATGGTTATTATGGTTATTTAAATATATTTCATATCTCCTTGTAAATAACTCGGAAGAATTAAACCAAATTTTGCACATTTATTATTTGGAAAGTGAAAGAATATAATAACTATTTCAATTTACAAAAGTTGAAATTGATTCGTCAAATTAGAATTTATAAATTCGTCAAATTAGAAATTGATCGATTTTTTTCTTTTATAGTAACTTTGGAACAAATTATTTCACAAAACATAATTTTATAGCTTTTAAAATTTAAATATTTGTATTTTCAGTGACACCAATTTTATTTCATTAAATGCTTTTGCTCAGTGCTATTAATTTTTCAAAATTAGAAATCTTATTTAAAAGATGAACATGATTTTTTTTTTATTTTCATGAAATTAGAAAATGAAGGATTTTTTTTTTTATTCTTGAAGAACACAAATATATGCGAAGAAAAAGTGTCAAAAATCGAAGAATTAAAGTTTAGAAGCAGACGAAAAACAATTTATACCAAGTTTAGGAGCAGACGATAAACAATTTATACCAAGTGCAATTATTGTTTTGTTTTATTTTCTTGTTACTTATTAATGAAAAGCAACTATTAAACTAATCGCCTTAAAATATATATTATAATATTTCTCACACTTCAATGTTACTGAATAAAATTTGAATTAGCGTCCAACATTGATAACAAACACTAATAACATCTAAGGAAAATTATCTAATAAAGTCTTTTTTTCAAAATCTTGTTCAATTGATTTTCTAATTTTAATTAAAAACGTGTCAGAGGATAAAAAGATAATGTATATTATAATATACAAAAGTAGTTTTTAAGTGTAAAATATTATGCACGAAATGGTTTTAATCAAGGACAATGTTGGGTTTCAGAATGTAGATAGTCAGCTAGTAGAAACATAAAGATAAACAATCATATAGAAATATAACAATAAACAATCGCATAGATACATAAAGGTAAGTAAACATATAGGAATATAAAGAACATTTATAAAATATCGGTACTCTGTATTGCTGTTCTTTTGATATAAAGATCTCTCTGTAAAATACAAATACTGATACCGGCCAATATGCATACTATTTCCGATATCAACTTTCATTAGTTATTCTATTATAATTAAATCTGAGATATTATGAACAGGATAATAGTCCCTCTGGTCATTCACACTTTCTAGAATTTAAATAAAATGTAGTATTCTTATTATAGAATGTTCAAACAACAAGTATTCCAATGCTATTGAAAAGAAAGACTCATATTGGTGGTTCATACAGGCACAGATTACATTTGTTTCGATAAACAAGAGAGAACTGTATTTCTTCTCCTGGATGAAGAAAGCAGAAAAGAAAAGAAAACCATGGCACGCAATTTCAACGCAACGTCCTAAAAACCCATGGGACCAATCCATTCCAGGAAGAGATCTTCTTCAAGAATGGTGCTTATCGCCACATACTCAGCCTGGAGGTAGGCAAAAAAAATTTAGTAAAAATCTGTTGGCAAGTGCTATATATTTTTTAGAGCTTCTTTTCATTTTTTTAAGGCTTACATATAATCTATTCATTTACTTTTTTTATCTGGACATTTTTTTGTTCTTTCTTTTGGAGTTGCAATTCTTTTCAAGCAAATCCGATATTCTTTGACATAAAAGATGTATAAAAGTAGAGAAAAATGTAGAATCGGAAGACTTAATTGTTTTTAGCATATATATATACATATATATATATATATATATGTGTGTGTGTGTGTGTGTGTATAAATATTGTTATATAAATATTTTTATAATTTATAAATCAAAATTTAATATTTCTATAATTTATAAGTTCAAACTAATATTTTAGAAGTACATTATTAAAATAATGAAATGTCAGGATTTTCTGCATCTAAATTATAAAAAAAAATGAATTTTTACTTTTCCATATTCGAAGTATAGAACATAATCATCATCAAAAAATTCGAACTCGAGATTCTGAATCTTTATATTTTTAAACTCTATGAGTTTCAAAAACACATTTTTGGAAAAATTCCATCCGTCTGTCTGTCTCTGACAAAAATACCCCAAAGACGCTTTTAGCTAGACGTTTGTAATTTTACTTTCGGTCTTTACACCAAATTTGCAGATTTCTATCAAATCTTAAGTAAAATCTGTTCATAGGAAGTCCGTCTGTCTGGATGTTTGAATACAAATTAACACTATAACTACAAAACGAAGATAGTCTAGATAGATACGATTTGGTACAAAGATTCAATTTATATAGTGTAGACACTTGTTAAATTTTAAATTAAATCGAATTATGGGTCGATTGTCTATCTTTCTGGACTTTCAGAAGCTTGTGAATGCAAGTATTTAAATATCAAATTTTAAATGGGATTTTGTAATTTTAAGTGCAGTTTTGTGCCAAATTTTTGTTTCAGACGATTGAGAAAAACGTGTTTAAAACACAAATTCGGTTTTTGGATGCTATTATCAGTGTGCCCGAGATAAATCGCCAAAGATGGCATGGTCTATTTGATAGAAATGATAAATTCACGCCAAAAGTTAATATTTCGTTACTATTGTGTGTTTGTCATGCAAGGCGTTCTGTGGCATGGCAAGCATATTAGAAAATATGCGATAAAATTTTTGGGTGATCACTTCCGCCAGTTACTTTTAACGGTTTCATGTATTTCTCTCTAAACTGCGGTTAAAAACTTTTATTTTTATTTCTTAATAGGTCATTATACATAAGATTTCTGACATCAATTTTCGTTAGTTAACCCTTTCTAGCGCAGTAGGAAGTATGCTTCCCATCAAATTTATCAATCTTCGTATGAATTTATGTAGATTGGCATAAGTTCTGACAAATTTTTTCAGAAAGACAGAAACTTAGATGCTTTACTCCTTTATTTTACTCAAAATGATGTGTCTTGATTTGATACTTAATTACTAATTAACCAAATTAATTAATTAATCAAATTAAATTCATCTAATAAGCTAAAGGAATCCCTTTTCGTATTCTAATTTCAAGCCTAAAAATATTTTAACATAATATGACTAGAAAAAAATTGGCCTTTAAAGGGTAAATCTATCAGAATCAAATATGAGATATTATAACCGGGGTAATATCCCGCCTAGTTATTTACATTTTAAAGCACTTAAATAATATGCAATAGAGTTTTTAGTATAAAATTTCCAAAGAACAAATGTTATGGTTTTATTCAAAAGAAGGACTCACAATGGCGGTTCATACAACCACAGATTACATTTGTTTCAATCAACAAGAGAGGGGTATTTCTTCTCCTGGAAGAAGAAAATAGAAAAGAAATGAAAAACATGGCACGCAATTTCAACGCAACGTGTTAAAAACCCATGGGACCAATCCATTCCAAGAAGAGATCTCCTTCATGAATGGTGCTTATCGCCTCATACTCAGCCTGGAGGTTGGAAAAAAAATGTAGTGGAATTGTGTTGGCAAGTCGGTATATACATTTTTACAGTTTCTTTTCTTTTCTTTTTTTTTTTAAGGCTGGCCCATAATCTATTCTTTTACTTCTTTATCTTCTGTTTTGCTTAGATGTCATAGGACATTTCTATGTTCTTTTTTCATGGAATTTCTATTCTTTTCATGCAAAATCCGACATTCTGAGATAGTATAAAAAGAATATATATTGAAGTAGCGGGAGAATGTAGAATCGAAAGATTTTATTGTTTTGTAATGTATATAAAAAATATAAGGCTTTATTAATATTTACATAATTTATAAATCCTGAATTATATGTTTAGATTTTATAATTTTATTTTTACCTAATTTATATATCAAAAGCTAATATTTTAGGAATACTTTACTTTAAAAAGTGTCAGTGGAATCTGTTAGAAATTTCTGCATTTAAATGATGAAACAATTTGCAATTTTTTTCTAAATGTATATTATGTTTTCATCTTTTTACTGTATGCATCTTTTCACTATAAGATTCAAAGTATTCTTTTATCACAGTTCCATGGAATCTAATTGTATTACTAAATGTTAGCCGAATATGTATGATTATCTTTACATATGTCTTGACTCTTGTATACAAATCAATGTATGATGCTGTGTAGGGCACTTTATGAGGCACTGTAGGTATACTTGACATGTTTACAAATCACTAAATGTAACTAAAAATAATTTCTATGAAATATGTTAAAAATTTTTAAAAAAGATTGATGAATTTTAGAATTCATTTTGGGAAAATTTAATTATGATAATTAAAAAGTAAAACTGTTTATGTAAAAATTGAAGTAAACACATTTTTATGTGTGCGTAGTAATTGAGATTTAGCTTTTCATGGTAGACAAGTGTGACATCATTCTTTATGATAGTTGAATATTACCATGCATAGCTGAAATGAGAAATTTCTAAAGGAACTCTCATGAATTGGAAATACAGTGCCATCTATCGCGTTTGGCAAGCGTTTCTGACGCAGCATTGATATGTTATTGTCAGACGTATAGATATATCCAACTTCCTCCAGAATCTTCTAAATGTAGTGGAGGTACACTCTTTTCACCAGCAAGTTTGTGAACTTCTAGTAATTATAAGCATTCATCAGCAGATAATACATTGAAAATTTCCTTATATACTTTTAATAATGAATAAGCAATATTTTTAATATAGGTTTATTATATATTGTTATATTGTCCTGATTTTCACACGAAAGAAAAAAAATAATGGAGATTTTAATCTCAAATCCGAATTCCTTAAGGAACTCTTGAGAACCAAAACCCAACGCAAAAGCCATCTACCATGTCTCGGAAGCATTTCTGACGAAGCATCAATGTGTTATTCTCAATCGTTCTAGATATGTCTAACCTCTTCTATAAGTTTGTAAACCAGGTAGTGAGGTGTTGATACAGGGTACATACACTTGGTGGTGATCAAGTGTACGAGTGTTACATTTTCACTGGCATCTATTTAAAATTAATATTTCTTATTTCTAATTTTTAAGCTCTTATCTAATCACTAGCTCATGAAATAGTTTTTTTTTTCATTATTTGTGTACGTTTCCCAGTGCCTCCTGCTGTATGCTTGTGGTAATGAACAAGTATTAAGAAATGAGACAATAGGAATTTTTAAGAGTTAAGTAGGAAATCGACTGAAAAATTAACATATATTTTCATTTCAATTAATTTATAAAAACATTGAAAATAATCCTTCCGAAATAAATAGAAAAATTACTTGCTACTTTTGTTTTCGATTCGTTTGTTTCAACTGTCTCAACATAAAAAAAATATTACTACAGTAATACCTGTCTATAAAAGGGGGAAAATAAATATCGGGAAATACTTACTTTAATTGCAGTTTAAGCTTTGTCTGAGGGTCGCAATAAAAAGTGCAGTAAACGACGAGTAAAGATCAAAGACTGGAAATCAGGTTAAGTAGGGTAACATTCTTTGAAGAGAGGATCGAAAACCTGATTCAGCGATATGACGAGTGCTGCATCATCACACTGATAATGTTGACAAATAACCATATTTAGCAATGACCTTCGTTAATAAATTCATTTACTGTTTATTAACTTTTTTATGACCTACCAAAAGAGAAAGAAAGTCACTTATCTAAAGAAAATGAAAACTTCAATCTGAAATGATTGCATCTAAAATTCCAATGAAATTGAAGAACGGAGTAGAAAACGTAGTAGATATTAAAATGCAAACTTTACAGAACAGCAAAAATTAGTTTCATCCTTTTTGCACTTATTTCGTTTACCATGTCATGAGCATTTTACTCATTCCATCTTTCCGGTTCCATATAGTATACAATAAATGCAGGGTGCAAGAAGTCTAAAAAATTTTTAATATATAATGATTCTTTATTCCACTATAAACAAGAAAATTCAAAATTAGAATGTATCTTACGTTAAAAAAGCACTTGTAAGCACTAACAATACAAGGAGATAGTAAATCACAAAAGAGGAAACAACTCTTTGAAAATAGCAATATTTCTCATTTTGCGATGAACACTTTAAATATAGAATTTTTGCTCAATTGTGCGCTTCCGCTGATATAATTTCACAAGAATTTTTTTGTCCTTCCAACTCTTAATAAAGATAACTCCAAGATTCCAGTATTTTCTAGAACATTTTTTGTCACCAAAATAATCGGCAAAACCGAAGTTAATTGATCTCTCATCTGTTCAATATCCATTAAGGGTTACTATAAATCTATCCCTTTATAGATGGATAAGCATTTCAGGAAAGAAGTATTACTATCGATACAATTAAGGCAGCTCCAAATTTCCTGAATTTTCCAGAACTTTCAGTCTTATCATCAATATCGCCAAATAATCACTATGACCGGTTATTACTGATATTTCCTCCATTTAATATTCATTGAACGTGTTTGTAACTCTGTTTTTTAAGCAGTGAAATAACATTGAAGGAAAGCAATGTTACAATTTTGTAACAGTATGTTCTCTATTTTGGTATAATTTCCAATTACTTACATTGGATGCTTCCATTAGTTTCCAGGTTGAAAACTTCAGTATTTTCAATGTTTAGGCTTTATTTATTTATTTTTTCTTCATATTTTGGTGTTTATTGAGTTTTAATTTTTAATTTTCAATTTTCTATCCATTCTCAATAAAAAATATGAAATATTCATCCTATATAATTTAAATTGTAATAATCATAATTAAAATATTTATAATTTCAAGATTCAAAAATTCAAAATGTTTACAATATATATCTCGTATCTTTCACAACAAATATCTCGTATTTTTAGAATAAATATCTAAAATATAATAATTATGTCATATCGTATACAGTAAATATATCACATTTTTTAGCATATAAAATTCATTGTGGTTAACTACAGAGAAAAGCGTCATTTTAAAACTTAGTAATTTTATTTCTATCCGCCTTAACCATTATCAAATCGTAAAGAACAGACAGAAAATTGAGAGACGAAAACTGGAGTTCAAAGAACTCGAGGAAATACAAAAAAATTCCAAAATGATGCCATTGCTATCTGAAAAAGAAAATAAATGGCGGAACAAGAATGAAAAAGGAGAAAGGAAACTATATATAAAAAAATAGCAAGTTGGCAACACTATTCTACAATTTTTTCGTCTGGCCGCACCATGTAATAGTAGGCACAGTTAGTAAAGAAAACTTTTGTGTGAAATAGATTGTCCCTGTTGGTTTTTAACACGACGCTATGGAATGGCGCTTTATATTTTTCTATACCGTCTTTTCTTTTTGTTTGACAATGAAATATGGTAGTTAGGCTAAATCAACCTAGTATAATCTGCGGTTATATGAATTGGCATTGAGAAACGTTATTCTCTGATGGATTTTACAGACTTTTTCTTTATTCGATTATTTTCCTAAAAAGGAATTTTCAGTTATACAAGGTGCGTGTAAAAAGTTCGGTGAAGCGATGAATATCTCAAAAGCAACGCGAGTGGGAAATGCAGCCAGGCGTATGCGCAGGGAGGAACATAACATGAGACGCTATGTAGCAATTAGGGCAAGAAATTGCCGCAGTCGAATGGCGTGTATGCGAAAATTCACGTCAAATTGAAATCGGTCGACAGACTAACATGAAGTTTTGGTGCAAATTAGGAAAAAGGGTTACTACTATGCATCCAACGTGTTCGCCCACAGTTGTACTGGACTGGTAAATGGATTCTGATTCATGACAACGTCCGCTTCCTACTGCTATTCGAATATGCAACTTCTCGGCCAAATGCCGTGTAATTGCCCTCCCACATTCACCGTACTTACATGATCTGGCACCTGCAGATTTCTTTTTGTTTCCTCACCTCACGGCAACCCTGAAGGGCAAACGTTTTGTAGACAACATTCGACGATGTGTGACATCTGTGTGTCACTGGATTCCAAAAGAGGCCTTCGCTGACTCATTCCAATGATCCCAAAAGTGTATTATGGCCAATAGATGTTACGTTGAAGGAGAATAAAGATAGTTTGTTACCATGATTTCTTTTATGTTCCGATTCACTTTTTAGACGATTTCTTTTTCCGATTCACTTTTATGTTCCGATTCACTTGTACATCAAAAATGAATTTTTCTTCATAATCTAAGTTTTTTATTCTATCAAATTTTATTGTTCTAAAACATTTTTTCTGTCTTTTTTATTATGGTAACTAGCTGGGTCACAGGGTTTAAATATTGCAAAATTTTAAAATAGAATATTTTTTGTAGCTAATATATGAAATATAATATATATTATATATATTAGTATATATATTATATATATTATTAAGTAGCGAAAAATATAATTGTGTTCCTAAATTTTTTTCTTTTCAAATTATAAAGTTCATAAATTTAAAATTTTGAGAGGCATGCAATTTAAGAAAGTTTACAATGTTCTGTGTAAGATGTGTTATACATCTCAGTATTTTTTAACAATCTCACCTAAAATTTAATTATTTATTTGAACCGGAATTGATTAAATTTCTAATAATATAAATTATTTTTTTTGCTAAAGTTATTAAAAATTGACATTTAAAAAGTTTTTTTTATCATCTATTTCCTCTAAAGTTAAACATTATTTGTTAGCATTATCAAAATTTATTTAATACAGAAACCTATTCATCACAAGAAAAATCTTACCTTAATATAAAATTTTCTTAAATTGTAATTGAAATTTTTTAATGCAATATTTTTAGCAAAAATGAAAATTATTCGATTTTTTTTACTGTCTTGATAAATATTGTTATAATATTTGTTTAAAATATTTTTTAAACTTATTGAATGTAAACAAAACAATCTATAGCAAATGTCACTGAAACCCTAATTCTTTGATTTTTAAAAAGGCCATAATTTTTTTTTCTACAATAATTCCGATTGTTATACGGATATAAAGCCAGAATTTTGTTTAATTTTTAATTTATTAAGATTTGAAATGAAGGCTCCGAAGTTTAGGTTCCCACCCTCCAGTGTTTATTAATTTGATGATTTTCGGTGTAACATCTAATTCATATAGAGTCAACACCCAAACTGAAATTCTCCTTTATTTTTGCCTATTTTGCATTGATTGAATGTAGGATTTAAGCCCACATTTTGTCACATACTATTTCAGTCCAGTATCCAGTATCGTTACGATTTGCTTACAGTCAGTCGAACAACAGCCAATGGAGATAAAACTCGTCATCTACAAAGGCTGTGTTAGTTGAGCAGGTCATTGGGTGAAATTTTGGCAAGCATGCATGAGAGACAGGGAGAGAGATCTCATTTCTCGATGAAACTGGCATCACTGTTCAGCTCGCGAATCAAAGCACTCGTCGGTCAATGCTTTTAATGAACATTAAATAAGGGAATTGGCTCTAGTATGGAATAGAGATGTGTAAAATTGATTCAACTGGATTGAATAATTTCTAAATAATATTTTGATAGTGATGAATGAATAGATATTCCAGCTTGTCAAGCTGATCGGGATTTTAAAATGCATTTGAGAATGTATAACTGGAATTCGTATGATCATGAATGAATTATTTTTTCAAAAAGAAAATGAATGACATTTTAATAAATACACGATAGATTGAGAAGAAATGCTAAATTCACGCTAAAAGTTAATATTTCGTAAGTATTGTGCGCCAATGTGATGCAAGGCATTCTCTGGCATAACAAATGTATTAGATAATTTGCGAGAAAATTTTGTGAAGACCACACCCATTGGATTTTTAAGTTGCATTCAATATTAAAGACCAACAACCTAAAATGCCATTCATCTTCGCGCTTAATCTCGCCTCTAAAGGCGGTGCTAGCCGTGCCTTCCCCGTGACCTGGGCATCCTGGGTTCGAGTCCCGGTTCGGGCAAGATTGTTCTCTTCCTGGTGTTCTCTCTGTGAGGTGCGTGAATGAGCCCCCCCCCCCTGTAAAAAGGGGTTGTGCACGCGAGTGCGTGTGTGCTATCTTCATTTGAGCCAGAAGTCAGACTTCTGCCCTCGGGTGCTTAATAGTCATTGGCTTAAATAGTCACACGACAAAAAAAAAAAAAAAAGCGGTGCTAAAATTTGGATAAAATAGTACTGTTCATGCCGATTTTATTTTTTGTTCTTATTTAAACTAAAAATAAATATTTCCCGTTTTTTTTTCTACAGAAAGATTTATACAACAACAAATTACCTTTGTTTGAATCAACATAAAATCTAAATATTTTCTCTATAATAAAAGAATGTAGGTAAGAATAAAAGAACATAGCTCGCTGTTTAAATGCAATGTGATAAAAACTCTGGGAACAATCCATTCCATGAAGAAGTCTTCTTCATGGGCTTGTAATCTGAAAGCAAAAAAAAAAAAAAATAGCATCATCAGTGGAGTGTTGTTTGCAAGCCGCTAAGTTTTTTATATTTCTTTTCTTTGATTTTTTTTAGTTTCTTTTTCGTCTTCTACCTTTTATTTTATTCAGTTCCTTTTTTGCAATGGACGACATTTGGCATTTTACCGTCTTCAACTTAGCTTTTGCGATTTTTAATTATTTTTACTTAAAATTCAGAAGTGTCATGATGGATGAAGTTGGTTTTATCAGGTATTGATTAAAATGAAGATTTGAAAACAGAATGATAGGATATAGAGTCATATCTGTGCATTTTTTTATTGTTTGCAAAAGTTAGCATTTCTTAGGGAAAAAATTATATTATTTCAAAATCAAAAATTTATAGTTTAATAATCAGCAACAATTTACAAATCATGGAAATTTTAATCGTGGATAATTTTATATCATCTTAAAATTCAAATAATTCTTTTTTTCTATTGTATCGATTTTATTGTCGCGTAATTACTTTTCTATTCTAAATTATTCATTAAAAGATATTGTATGCATATTTTACAACAATATATTTCTTTAGTGAAGTGAATTCAAATTGTTTTTGTAGTTATTATTGTGTCTTTTTTCCCATAGTTGGTGATTAAGATAATAAGATTTGGCTTATTTTATCCTTTCATTTCATCCAGTCTGTTATCCCATAGTTGGTGATTAAGCTATGAATATTTGCCTTATTTCATCCTGTCTTTTTTTCAATAGGTGGAGATAAAGATAATAAAACTTGGCTTATTCTATCCTTTCATTTCATCATGTTTGTTATCCCATAGTTGGTGATTAAGATATGAAGATTTCACTTATTTTATCCGTTCATTTCTTCCTGCTTTTTTCCCCATAGATGGTGATTAAAGTTTAAAGATTTGACTTATTTTTTTTCTTGTTTAGTAAGCCCATAAGGCTGTTTTTAATAAAATGTTTGTATCGTTGCAATTATAGCTAAAATTTGATTTCAGAAGTTAGAAACGATCAATATTTTTTAATGTTTGCCAATTTTTAAATACGTTTGTAATATTCTATATACTTATATCTTTTATTTTAACATCAATTCGTTCTTTTAACTTTTTGAATCATAATGTATTGATTTGTTTTCTAAAATCATATAATATTTTAATAATTTGCCGATATATTACATAAATCATAATATATACTCTACTGTATATACACAAATTAATGATTCATTTTTTTGTTCTTTAATTTTTTAGAAATATTTGGATTCTGCACATAAGTTGCCGGACTTATCTACCTTAATCTCTTATTGCTGCAAATTAAAATGCAAATTCTATCTGAGATGAGAGAATTTTTTTTTATTTCAATATTTTTAAATTGTTATTTATATTTCTTCTTAATTAACCTTTTTTCTTTCAATTTTCTATTATATAAATATAGCATATCGAACAAGTAAAAATTATTATAGTTTGGACCGCCTTTAATACAATGTAATCATTTCAAAAGTCATTTTCTTTCCATATTTTAGAATATTGCATTGACACTATTTTTAAAAATATGTAATATGGTACATTTAATTTATCACAGGCATTAAATGACTTATTTTTTTCGATTCACTCTGAATTCTAATCTTGTGCTTTTAATTTTGTATTTTTAATGTATTTGTACTTAACTGTATACTTTTATCTGATGGCATCACCTCAAAAGTATGGTTACTGAAAATGCGCAAATTATACTCGGTCAGCATAGTTAAGGGGTTAAAGAACGATCCAAATTTTTTTTCTATATTTCCTAGCAACTGGTTTAGTAATAAATCATCCTACAATCATATAAAGAGTAATTTTCATGCTGGACATAATGTTTTCTAGGATAAAGTAAACATATTTTCGATATTATCTTAAAACGTCATTTGTTCGTCAATAAATAATGGTAAAAATTGCAGCCAGTTCGAAAGTAAAATAGATTCTAAGTTTTTTTCCTTCCTGTCTATCACTTTCACATCATATTTCATTCCTAACCATTTGTACGTTTTTCATATGCAAAATATAAAGTGAGTACTGTAATCCTGAAAAATTCGATTTTGAGAGTTCGATGAATTTGTACATTTCAGACCTTTCCGAATCCAAAAACACATTTTAAGTATCATGTCTGTCAATCTGTATGTGAACATAATGACTCAAAAATCCTTTAAGTTAGACGGTGTAAGAACGATACGAAGAATTCATTATAGTAATTACGATCCAGTTTGTAGATTTTTATCAAATGTTGAGCGAAATTCATTGATAGAACTCTGTAGATCTGGTTTCAGACTATAATTAAATTCGATAACTACAAAATGCAAAGAGTTATATTAATAGAATTTTGTACGCAAATTAAGCATATAAAATATAGATACTTATCAAATTTTGAATTAAACCTGGACAACGGTTTACCTTCTGTCGGTATATAATTTGGCCAGCATGTAAACGCAATAACTCATAAGGACAAAGGCTCAAATCAATGAAATTCAATATGTTATCAATTAATTTTAGCTGCAGTTTCTGTCATATTTTGGTTTTATTATCTTCATTGTCATCTCTTATTATCATATTTACTATTAAAATAATATAAAAAAACTATTTATGTTGGAAAGAGGGATATAGTAAAATTGTTACATTGTAATTGTAATATTGATTTCAATAATATTTTGACTATTTAAACGCTTTAAAAAATTTCATGCATGTTAGATATTTAGATTCGAAATAGGAAATAATTTTAAAAACACTTTAATCATCCAAATTGACAGCGGTGTCGTTGTTTCTCACTGTTTTTATGGATACATTACTATAAAAAATATCGATTTGGTTCGCTCTTTTTTTTAATATTATTTTATGTATAACTATTCGAATATTTTCGAGAATTGTGGACAGTAAGGTCAGGCACTAGGTTTATAAACAACCCTTTGAAAAACTGGCCTAATTGTTTGAATAATTTAATTGAGGCTTTTTTTAATAAATTCTGAAAAAGATGCAATTTCGAGTGCATTATGCAAAATTTTCTTTCTCACATATCAGGACTCAGTATTCTTATAGGGTAAGAAACACTATGAAAGAATTTTCCACTATTAAATCTGGAAAAATTACAAAATATATTAAAAATTACATTTAATATGGAAAATACATTATAAATTAAAAAAATATTTTTGATCTTGAAAATATGTTATATATAAACGCCAAATTTATATGTTATATATTATACGCCAAATTAATATGTTATTTTTTTTCAATGTAAACAACACAAATTATTATTTTGACCATTTATAATAATAATTTAATGTAAAAATAAGTAAATTGCACTTCCCTTTAAAAATATAGGGTGTTGCGTTGGCGCAACATCAGCGGAAAAGAAGTACGAATGTTGATCGTTATGACCGAGCACTACGCCGCATTTTTTTCACGTTTTAAAAACTATAAATTTTTGTGAGCTAAAAACCCTTTACCCTTTTGTGAGCTAAAACCCTTTTTTTGCACCCTTTAAAAACTAGAAATTTTTTAAAGGGTGCAAACTAGTTAAAATACTTCTTTAAAAATTTTAATTTATTAAAAGTTAACAAATAAATGTAGTTTACAAGCTTATTATGTAAGAATAAGGTTATATAAATTTCAATTATGATATTCTTCACTACAATTGTGGTGTAAAGCAACTTCACAAAATTGCAGCGATAAATAGTTTGGCTGTAACAATACTTGCAACGTAGTCTTCTACTGTCTGTAGACTTAAGAATAAAACGTCCTTCGGATATTGGTTTTGTAAGGCTGAATTTGGTCAGATGTCCTGTAGCTGACCTTTTCTTATTTATCTCATTATCCAAGGGCGTCTGTAACAGACGAAACACAACATCTCGTCTAAAATTCAACAGTGACTTTTTACTTCCTTCTTCAGAAAATCTTGATATTCTCCAAGCATTTGTTGGCGCAACATCGATGAAATTTGAAAATATCGGCCACCACCATCTTTTGCCACGGACCCTAATTCTGTAATTGGAAATAAAATTGTTACACAAATCTACACCACCTATTTTCTGATTATATTCCTCAATGCAGTGAGGTTGTTTAGTTTAGTTTAGTTATATTAGCTACAAATATTTTCTTCTTCTGATTTTTAGAGTATCGAGAAACATTTTTTAGTGGTTCAATTTTTCCAAACGTTGACCCTATTGTCGCAACAGAGCTGTCGTTACACCGAACAACAAGTACCTTTTTGTTTTCTTCATATTGAAAAAAAAAGATTTAAAATATCTGCACTAGTTTTATCTTCTATGATTTGTTTGATACGATCAATTGAAGCTTTTTCTTCAGATTTTTGGTTGAGGCCTATCAATTGGTTCCTTTCTTGTTTTGGAGGACCTAACTTCTTTTGGGAGGACCTAACTTCTTCTTTACATGAACTTCAACTTCCCCTTCAGTATCTCTAGGTAAAACTTCATTATCGTTATTTAAGATATTTTCATTACCTTCTTCTTCATTACCAACATCTGCTGTTTCTGGAGGTACGACAACAATATCGGTCTCATTTGCATTTTCGCCATCGGAATTTTGTTCTAAATTTTTTCCAAAGCTTCTTCTAACGTAAGATATCTTGTTCTACGCATTTTAAACCACAAAAGATAAAAAAGTTGCTACCAATAAGACGCACAGTACTGAAATGAAATCTTTCAAGAAGGATAACAGTCTACCCCCTTTCCGCTGACGTTGCGCGGACGCAACACCTGATTTTACTTTCCCCTCCACCCCCACAGAAACACCTGTTTTGTGGAATGTACTCACAAAGAGTGACCTTAACTAATGTATTTCACAACCAAACCCAAATTTGTTTTTTAATTTTTATTTTTTCTAAGAAAAATGAGTCTGGAAATCTGAACAAAAAAAAAATGCTTGAAGTAAAATATCGACAATTAGTTGTAAAATAATTTATTCAAGTCCATTTTTTCACTGATTTGTTAGTAGTGTAAAGTCTCGATCCAAAAACAGGTAGCGATATGATCAAATTTTTTTATTTACAGCTTTATTACATAAAAACAACTCTTTCTAATCTAGGTTAAATGAATGATGCTATTTACAACACGAAAATTACACAAGAATAGTTCCTCGAACCATTTCGAAGGAAACAACTTTACAAGAACAGCTAACAGGCTGTTGGCGTCTTAGGCTACTCCGGGGGTAGCTCTCGGAATCCACCGAATTTTCTTCGGGTGGAATTCTACGCAGAAGTCCGATTCACACGAAGCTTCTCCTCCTCGGTTCACACGAAGCTTCTCTCTCTCTTCTTCCGAAAAATCTCACCTTTTATTTTCCTCTCAGACTCCCTGTTACCCAATCACCGTTCAGAACAACCTGAATCGTCTCTGGTCGCCCGTGGGAAAATGTCCATTGATGATTCACCCTCCACCATGGGAAAAATGCAGGACATCTGGAGTGTTTGACACTGTCGCCTTTCGAAGACACGATTTATTTCCCTGGGAAACGCACGTGTGGTTCCTTATCTGGATTAGCACTAAATGGCCAGATGACCGTACTTCAAAGGAGGGTCTTCCATTTGGCAATCTGGAGGCACTTAACACTGTGGGAGTTTCGTTGATGAAGAATGGCCCGGAATGTACATTATCGAGTGTGGGAAAAAGGAATGTCACAGTGGTCACCCAGGAAAAAGCTGATTCATTACAACTCTCCCCCCCTTTGAAAGGGGACTTTTGTCCAGTCTTGGACGAAAGTCACTACTGGGTCGTGGAACCAACTATCCCTTCTTAGAGGCAATTATACAATACAAATACATTTTAAAAAACAATTTACATTAAAACACTATTTACACATTAAAATACCGTTTACACATTAAAATTTATCACTAGATTTTCCTTTTTTTTTAAAGGTTACAGCGGCTCAAACCATCAGCATTCTGGTGCTTACTGCCCGGTTTATGTGTGACAGTATAGTTGTATGGTTGTAAAGCCAATGACCATCTCATCAATCTAGGGAAAGCATATTAAATACAGATTCATCATGTTTGCCAGTTTTTTGACTGAGCAAAGAACATGTGGGTTTGTTGAACAGCTTCTGCTCTTAGTTTTGCCTGCTGGGCTGAGGTTAATTTTCCTCCAGGAACCAGCACACTGGCTTGTGGTCTAATTCCAATTTTTTGTTGAGGCTGCGGTGCAGCTTGAGTAACAGTTGCAGGCCCAGGTCTCTGAATAGGTGGTGAGTAATGTAAATTAGACGCTGCTGCTGCAGCAGCAACAGTTGGAATTTGTTGATGAGGAGCATTTCTTACAACATTTGGAAACAACATTTGTGGAGCTCGATTTGGATTAGATTGCAGGTGATTAAATTCCAATGTTGTCCAAATTGAAAATAAGCCTGCTGTGACTGTGGAACTGAATACTGAGAAGTCTTTCCAGAAGTTGCTGTCATACGATTAGTAGGAAGAGTACTCCCTTGAGTTTGTCCATGTTTGCCAATCACACCAGTAGTGGACATTGGGGGAACAGCAACAACAGGAGTAGAATTTATTGCAGTAGACACTGCAGTACTAACATTAAACATGTTGCGATTTGTAGACACATCAATTGTAGGTGATCTGGTTGCCGAACGTAATGAAGCAGAATCGGGCACAATGTTATTCATCACATTATTAGGAGCCTTGTACTGATGCCCTCCTGTCCCGCTTTCTATTCTCCTTGCTTTTCCATCCCCTTTCGCGTCTTCCCCCTTCTTTTGTGAACGAGTAGTGACAGCATTCACAGTGGCAATACTGATACGTTTGTTAAGTAACTCGGCCGTGGCGTTACTAAGAAGGTAAATTCCTTGATCGAGAGATGAATCAACAATAGCGGCCTTTGTGACGACGTCCCCGAACTCTGGGCTATTGAGCCTTACACGTGCCAGAGGCAAACACCTCAAATCTAAGTCCAATGGTTGTTTCACCCAAATTACCTCACCGGTAAAATCTGCATTACTGACGTAATTTCGTGTAACGATATCTACGCTGGCGCCTGAATCCCGGAGAATTTTAATTTCCGATCCGTTAACGGATCCTTCACTTATATAGGGAGCAAATAATTCATTTTCGTGCGCGCTTCCTACGTGATTTATCTGCTCTGTCGGTTGATTCCTTTTTAATTGAGGGCAGTTTGGCCTTAAATGCGTCGTAGACAGACATTCATAACATTGTAATTGTTTCCGCTGATCAAAATTGTCTCCCCTCCAATTCCTTTGTGGGGCTAAATTCCTCCACGATTTATTCTCATTGGGTTTAGCGTTTGCCATTCTTTCCGTCGCTTTATACTTCTCTTCTTTCTTAGGCGAAAACGGTCTGTTTCTCTCAACCATTTTTCTTTCGGGGAATTTTACAAAGTTGGATTTCGTCCGCACCGATTCGTAGTGGTCCAGTTTCTCGGCTAGAACAAAAGGATCCACGAACTCCGACCATACGTCTAGAAAATGGTCTCTTATCTGGCTCGGGACGCGTTTTTTTATCTGGTCGGTGATTAGCAATTTCTTTAGCCCGGTAAAATCCGTTACACCCGATCCCGAAAGCCAACCATCTAAGAAATGTTCCATATCAAAAATTAATTCCTTCCACAATGCGTTCGGTTTTTTCTGATGGCTCACGAAACGCTGCCTATATGTCTCAGTTTTTATCTTAAATCGTTCCAGCAAAACTTGTTTAATATGCTCATAATCCTGAGCTTTGTCTTCCGGTTCTTTCGCTATGATGTGAGCCAAATCTAACGGCAATAATGACAGTAGTTGAGAGACCCATTCAGCCTCGTCAATCTCGGCGGTTTTTAATTGCCTCTCTAGTAATGTCAGATAAATTGACATATCAGTTTGGTTACTATCAAACTTAGGCATTAAATGCTTAATATCTCTTCGCGGTCTAGAATTTTCATTTCGGCTTGAATGTGAGCTATTAATTTCCGAGGAATTAGATATTCTTAAACGCTCCAACTCAAATTCCCGTTCGCGCTGCCTTTCAGCTTGTAATTCTGCCTCTACGCGCTCTTTCTCTGTTTTTCGTTCTTCCACTATAACTTCATATCTATCTTTTACGAAGTCAATATCTGGGAACTCTTTAATTTTCCTGATCAGATCTACTACTTTATTTGAGGGGTCAGTCTCGATCCCTAATTCTTCCGTCAGGGAGAATAAATCTATTTTTAACGCTCTGTTTAAGAAAGCCATTTCTTAATTTAATTCTACTTACAAACTGATTAGCTATCTTACTCTCAAAAAAAAAATATTTTAAGCTACACAAAACTCAACTGATTTTAAACACAAGGAACTCCTTTATGTATCAACAATACACATAAAACACAGTTGATTTATACAATACACAAAATAAATTCTATTAACTATTTCACCAGTTTTGAATAATTTACTGAAATCAGCAGATTTCTATTCAACTAATTACTGCAAACTGTCACACAATTTTTCATCTAATACACATTCGAAAAAAGTCAAAGTTATCATTCATCGAATGCATTTGGTTCAGCCACTGAAACCTGTGGTTACATTTAGCATTTACAAGTTAATTAGCATCTACAATTTAACATTACTTCTATAACTTATTAACAGAACTTGTACACCAAAATTTTAATCTTTATAATTAGTCCCAACTAATAAAAAATTTCTTTACTGCATTGCTTTAATAGCCAATTCTAAAATGCTACACTGAAATTTCAAATTTTACTTCAGTGACCGACAGTTACTTTTATAATAAATTTACTGCCTCTAGAGAAAGGAAAGTTAGGAAGCACTCACCGGTGTGCAGGAGACTCGGAACACTTCGTCGGTTGGTTGATACCAGGTTGGAGGTAGAGGGAATTCCAATCGAAGTTGAGTCCACTCGTCGAACTTGCGGCTGGAGAATTCCTTTCTAACTTGGGTCAGTACGCTCTTGCAGCTCAGCGATTCTTCCTCGCTTTGAGTTCCACTCGTCGATCTTGAAGTTGGCAATTACCACGCAACTTTTTTAAAAGTAACTTTAACCTAGATATTGTAAGTTTTCTCAGACTAGAAATCTCTGAGTCTGAAACGCAAGTCCAGTTAGCTAATGATAGCTTACCGCGCAAAGTTCTATCAACACCGCTGCCACCAAATATTAAAGCTGTAAAGTCTCGATCCAAAAACAGGTAGCGATATGATCAAATTTTTTTATTTACAGCTTTATTACATAAAAACAACTCTTTCTAATCTAGGTTAAATGAATGATGCTATTTACAACACGAAAATTACACAAGAATAGTTCCTCGAACCATTTCGAAGGAAACAACTTTACAAGAACAGCTAACAGGCTGTTGGCGTCTTAGGCTACTCCGGGGGTAGCTCTCGGAATCCACCGAATTTTCTTCGGGTGGAATTCTACGCAGAAGTCCGATTCACACGAAGCTTCTCCTCCTCGGTTCACACGAAGCTTCTCTCTCTCTTCTTCCGAAAAATCTCACCTTTTATTTTCCTCTCAGACTCCCTGTTACCCAATCACCGTTCAGAACAACCTGAATCGTCTCTGGTCGCCCGTGGGAAAATGTCCATTGATGATTCACCCTCCACCATGGGAAAAATGCAGGACATCTGGAGTGTTTGACACTGTCGCCTTTCGAAGACACGATTTATTTCCCTGGGAAACGCACGTGTGGTTCCTTATCTGGATTAGCACTAAATGGCCAGATGACCGTACTTCAAAGGAGGGTCTTCCATTTGGCAATCTGGAGGCACTTAACACTGTGGGAGTTTCGTTGATGAAGAATGGCCCGGAATGTACATTATCGAGTGTGGGAAAAAGGAATGTCACAGTGGTCACCCAGGAAAAAGCTGATTCATTACAGTAGTGTTATTCTTTAAAAAAAACCGTAATTATTCAAAAATTTGTTTAAGCGTTATTTTTTATATTTATTTATATTAACCGTTGCTTCAACGCAATACCAGCGGTTGATGGGCTAAAAAATAAATTTCATCTGGAAATATATTATAAACTTAAAAATATATTTTATCTAGAAAATATATTACATATTAAAAAATACATTTCATTTGGAAAATACATTTATGATGGTATATCCTAACAGAGATGTGTTTTTCTAATAGATATATATTGTAAATGTATTTTCCTGAATCTTTGTTTATGCCCAAAAGTCACCAAGTTTGCCATCAAGTCCTGGGGTAACTGTTCTAGAAAACATCCATTAACATTTTCTGTAAAACTCACCTACTTTGAAACTAACTTACCAAGTAATATTACAAAATTGTAATACATATTTTTTTTTTCAAAAGTGTAATACATTGTAATAAATATTATATAAGAACGAGAAAAAAAAATACAAACATGTTTATTGCAAAATCTAAGAAATGAATATGAGATTTTTTAATGAAATATTGTAAGAACATCAGTTTCTATTAAAAAATTCTAAACAGCAGAAACTGCAAAACTACATTTCATTAAATCAATTATTAGGAAGTAAGAAATTTTAAATTTGCTTTCTTTCAATTTGAAAATTGTCACCAAGTTTGCCATCAAGTTTTGAAGTCTCTGATCTAGGCAGAATCCATTCAAAATATCCGTAAAACTCTCTTCCTTATTATGAAACTAACTGCCCAGGTAAAATAATATTTAAATTTTGTTATAGATATTGTTGTATATTGATGTGATACATTGTTGTACATGGTACATATGAATGAGAAAAACTACAAAACAGTTTATTGTAACGTCTAAGAAATTTATTTGAATTACTGGAAGAATCATCACTGTTTATTCAAAAAACCTAAAGATCAGAAAATCCAAAAATGCATTTCATTAAAACAATTCTTTGGAAGCACTTTTAAAATTTCTCAATTCCAATTTTAAGATTGTGGCCAAGATTATCATCAAGGTTTAGAGTCACTTATCTAGTCAGCTTCCATTAAAAATATCTGTAAAACTCTATTCGTTATTATGAGATTAAAAGCCCAAGAAAAAATATTATAAAGCTGTAGTACATATTGTTTTACAAAGCTGTAATAGATTGTAATAAATAATACCTGAGAATGAGTAAAACGACAAAATATTTATTGTTAAGTGTAAGAAATGAATGAGTCTGTGATGAAATATTGTAAAAAATATCAGTTTTTATTCAAAACCCTATATATCAGAAAATCCTAAAACACATTTCATTAAATCAATTATTAGAAAGCAAACTATTTTTGTTCCCATCAAAGTTTTGAAGGTTTACAAGTTAGCGATTAAGATTTGGAGTTACTCATCTAATCAGGATCCTTTAAAAATATCTGCAAAACTCTCTTCGTTATTATGCGATTGACTTCCTAGGAAAATAATATTACAAATCTGCAATGCATATTGCTAAACAAAGCTGTAATACATAAAGCATATAAAAGAGAAAACCGACAAAAAAGTTTGTTGTACTGTCTAAAAATAGAATATGAGTTTTTGTAAAGAAATATTGTAAGAAGCATAAGTTTTTATTCAAAAATCCTAAACGTCAGAAAATCCAAAGATGCATTTCATTAAATCAATCATAGGAATTTAGCAATTTTAAAATTACTTACTTCCAGTTATAAAATTGTCATCAAGTTTGCAATCAATATCTGGATTCATTGATCTAGTCAGCATTCATTAAAATTGTGTGTCAAACTTTCTTCCTTATTTTGGGACTAATTGCCCAAGAAAATAATATTACAAAGTTATAATGCATATTGCTGGACAAAGCTATAATATATTGTAAAAAATAATGCATATGAATGAGAAAAACTACAAAAAATTTGTTTTAAGATCTAAGAAATGAACATGAATTTTTGTGATGAAATATTGTAAGAAGAATCAGTTTTTATTCAAAAATCCTAAACATCAGAAAATTCGAAAATGTATTTCTTTAATTCAATTATTAGGAAGTGAGCAACTTTGCAATTGCTTACTTCCAATTTTAAAATTGCCGCCATGTTTGCAGATTTGGGAGTAATATATGCACATATGTGTAAAACTTTCTTATTTTGATACTAACTTTTCAAGGAAAATAATGTTAAAAACTTGTAATACATATTTCTTTATAAAGCTGTAATTCACTGTAATAAATAATACATAAGAACGGGAAAAAAACAAAAAATACATTATAAAATATATGAAATGAATATGAGTTTTTGTGATGAAATACTCGAAGAAGCATTGGTTTTTATTTAAAAATTTTAAACATCAGAAAATCCAAAAATACATTTTATTAATTCAATTATCAGACAGACAGCAATTATAAAATACTCCTCTAATATGATTTAATTTCTCTGATAACAAGCAACAAATAACACATAATCCGTAGAGCTTAATAGACAATTTGCCAAAACGACTGCAAATTTAAGACCCCATCTTATCAGAGCTCTGCTGCAATATCAAGAGATTAAAAGCAAAGAATTTAATCTCGTTAAGGCAAGAAGAACATCGCCTAGTTTCTTCTTCAGAGAAAGCACTTTGATTAGCCAGTAATTTTACTTTTTTTCCTTGTTATTCCTCAATAACAACACGTAATTAACACTTCCTAATTTGGATAGATGACGATAGCATCAAGGAGCAGAAAATTGGTTCATTGGAAGTACTTTTAGCGTAGAGGAAGCTTCCATTTCTCTTGTCGAGCTTTAATATTTGGAGTTATATTTAGAATGATTTAAGGAGATCTTAGAGTTGAAATTCGAAAGATTTTAGGATCTTGCCTTTTTGAGAGAATAAGGACTACGCCATAATGAAATAAATTTCTAAATATGGTGAAGTTCTAATTAAAATGATCTAGTTAGAAAAGACAATTAATTTTGCACTTTCCGATCTTGAAACAAAATATAAAGCGGTCTTTGTTTAACGAAATATTACCATTTTAGATACAAATTGATCTTTGTTTTTACCCTCGTATTGAAATAAAATCATTTAATTGAAATTTGTTAATTTTTATCAATACAAATGCCAAAAAAAAAGCCATGTATTTTTAACAATTCTTTATCTTTCAATAGAATGTCTCGATTTTAATTATCTTTATTTGTATTTTTGAATTCCTCATCATTGGTAATTGGAACGCTATTGAGGAAAAATTCTCACTAAAAACCCTTTTAAGTTTTTAAAAGCGATTGGGTTTTACTATTGTATCTAAAACTATTTATTATTTAAATTTGTATAACTCATCAACTTTTCGTTTTACAGTTTTATTATAGAATTTTGAGTTTTTGTTTTTAATATCTTAAAATTAAAATTTCATTGAATTTTTAAAAATATTTTTTTTATTATTAATTTCATGTCTAGCGCAATATCGCTTTTCTGGTTCTTGTGCCTTTAAATAAAACAAACCAAACCAAACTAAAAAGGGCCTGAACGCGGGAAATAAACAATAAATAAACCAAGAAACGAGTTTTTAAAATAATGCCTGGAATATTTTTAGCCAAATTATTGGCTTTAACATTAATCCTAAACAGTAAAATATTTTTGGAAAAAGTAAATTAATAAAACTTGTTATTCAACCAAATCATACTTAATAAAAAGATTTCCTTTTGCATGACAAAATATGATATCTCATATTTTTAATATTATTTACACTGAATGCATTCTGTTTTTGTATTTTCGATTAGAACTAGATTAAATATATTTACTTTATCTCAGAATGATGGGCCTTTTAAAAATGTTTTTGTTCTGTGCTGATTCAAAAAACGATGCTAAATCAAATTGAAAGTGAATCTCATATTTGAATCAATATTTGAGTAAAGCAAAGAAGGAACATATTTTCATGATCTATTCATTTCTGAAACGTTTGCTTCTGACTCTTATACAGTATATGAGACAAAATACCGCTCTTTTCTGATAATAAAAAAAATCTTTCAGCAAATATTTTTGAAATAAATTTGTTTAACGATTGAAATCTGAAGTTAAATTAAAAATATTTTTATACCACAAAGGATATACGGCAAGTTGAAAGCAATTAAGTTTTATACAAAATATTAATAATAGTACCAACCCTCAAATTTTTTATTTAGAATTATTTGAATTATTATTTTTGCCTTACTAATAAAAAACATATTTGTTTATGTAATTCTCAGGTATCAAATATACTTTTGTTCGCATTTCATTCAAATACACATATATATAAAATGTAATTTTGTAATAATAAAATATTGGAAATAAGGCCAAAAACAAACTGTAACGATTTCTTGTTAAATGTTTGGTCTTTTACCAATATTTTCTGGATCTTCAAAATATGTTTAGAAATTCGTTTTATGAATTAAAAGAAATTAAAATCCGTTTTCATGAAATCCTTTCATAGTTCGTTGACATTTTTTTTTCATTTCAACAATATACTGAAAACGTAGAAAAACAGAAAACAAGAAAATATTCTACGGTTCCATTGCTGATGAATACGGCACTTACGGAATTTTGTCAAATATTTATGAACAATTACAGCACTTTGAAATTGTACTTTGTCATGTAATAGTTTCGCCACAGTTAAAAAAGATACCGATATAGTAATTTGTTGAATAATGCCTCTAATTTTTAAATGAAATCTCTATTTATACACTCTATTTCTATTTTTTAAACGAACTCTCAATTTTTAAATGGAAAACTTCTATTTTAAATTTCTTCTCCTAATTTTTAAATGAAACCTAGATTTTTAAACTCTACGTCTAATTTTTAAATGAAATCTATATTTTTAATTTCCATCTCTAAATTTTAAATGAAACCTCTATTTGTAACTGTAACTTTTAAAAGAAACTAATTTAGAATTAGTTGATTTATCTGATTGTTATACTAAGGGTTAAATGAACAGAATAAAAATCATCAACTACGAATTCTCCATCTTCTTTAAATATTTTATAACACTGGGATATTTTGTTTTTGTTTTTGATAAAAATTTAAATTCTAAGTTATTTGCAATTTTGCAGAAATTTTTTAGAAGCAATTTTAAAATGAAAAAAAAAAATGATGTATATTTTTTGATCCATCACATCTACAAGATTGAAAAATTTACATCTGAAGTTTCATTATCAATGAAATTAAATTAATTTTCAGACGATAATAAAAAAATTCATATACCGAAAAATGCAAGTTTGAAAAATAAGTCGGGAAAATATTTCATTAAAATATGCAAACGATTTCTCATACACAAACTATTTTTAATGAAATATTCATACTTTTTGATTGCAAAAGTATTTTTTATTCAATTTAGGAAATTTGATCTCTTTTTGATGATAATTTTGCTATGTAGGTGTAGAATTAATTCAGATGCAAGAAAAATCGATGCAATGGGAAATACATTGAAAACTTGTTCTAACAAAGGAACTATATATTAGGTACACGTTCTGTTAAAATAAGCGGAATTTCGAAAAACATGAAATAATAAATGATGAAAAATTTTCTGGTAAATAAAAGAAGATAAACAAGTGAATGGTCAAATTGAAAAATAATGCACAAATAAATTTGCACAAAAAAATATAGAATCGAAATTAATTTCAATGTTATTTAGCCAGTTCTACGCACACATTTAATGTAATTCACAACACATATCAGATGGCAGAGACTTTAGAACAACTCCATTTTATTCGCGTGCTTTCCACACTCTCTCTCTCTACACAGCCACTCTCGCGTTACAGAATTATTTTCGCTTCACTTTGGTTGCGCCACCATACAATCATTTCACAACACCGAACATTCAATAATATTTTTTCTTTTTGCATCTGGGTTCTAATGCTGATTTTTGGATACATTTCGAAGAATAATTCTAAATGAAATGGATCTGTGCAATGGCTGTTAACCTAATAATTTGAAACAACGGAATGACAGTTTAAAATGAATATAAATGATATGTATCTAGCATTTTTAATGACACATCGTGTGATGTTTCTGCATTTTTTACGGCTGTTTCTTGGCATGCAGTTAATACATAAATGTCCAAAATTCGAATATATTTTTTTTATACCTTCTTTCCTACCGATTGGAACCACAATTTGTCAGAGAAATAAAATTTGACCTCCAAGATCGAATACCAAATTTCATATATAGACGTTTCATGCATTTTTGAGTCATTGTTTTTACATGCATCGAAAGTACAAATTGACAGGCGGTCATCATTTTGATATGTTTGGCTCAAAATTTTATTTAAAAATTATACTTTAGATGTTAAAACAGCCAACCAAATATCATTTATCTAGCTGTACACATTTTGTATTCATTGTGTTCAGTTATACTCAGATACTCACCGGTTTGCTCGAACAAATTAAATGCCAAATTCCATCTATCTAGCTGAAATCATTCTCGAGTTATTCATGTTCAAATCAGACAGGCAGACATATTTTCAAAATGTGTTTTTAGGATTAAAGTATCTCTGAAAGGTGAAGATTCGTCTAATCTTCAAATTCGAATTCTTTCACTATTACAGTATTTTTTCTTTGTTATCATATAAAAAAGAACATTTTTTAAAAAGTTCTGTTGATCTGAAATACTGTATATATATATATATATATATATATATATATATATATATATATATACACATGCAGTGGCTCAAAAAATGGAGAGTACACCTTGTTTTACTTGATAAATCCGACTTTCAATATAATTAACACATTACCGAGAAGTGCAAATATGTTTTTAGTTTTACACATAACAAATGGTTTAATTTAGAGTAAAAATAAAGAAAAACCAACTGAAAACTTCTAAATTGAAAAGTTTCAGAAGCATTTTAAATAAACATACGCAAAATTTTGCCTCAAAAAATTGAGAATACAGAAATGAAATTTTTGCAATATCACGCAAAGAAACAAAGTGTCACTGTTAAGTTGCATGTCTTTTGGCCCCTTTAATGGTCTCTAAACGTCATGGTACCGATTCGACCCATTTTTGATGGTATCTGATGATATTTTATCCCATTCTTCTTGCAACACTTGTTTTAAATGGGTTTTGTTTCTAATTTTTTTGTTTTTGAACCACTTTTTGAATATGGCACAAGAATATTCAATGGCATTGATGTCAGGGAACTGTGGTAGTGTGCGTAACTGCTGTTTACAATGAAAAAGGCACCATATTTTGACGTTACGTGCATTCTGTTTGGGGTCATTGTCCCGCTGGAAAATGGAATATCCATCTAAACCCAAATTTTTAACACTTTCTTTTAGATTGTTGCAATCATATAGTTCATTCAACTTGTTGCAGAAATTTTTCAAACCATAGGCAGAAGTGTAAGTGCTGAAACTGTGCGAAATGCCATTATACAAGTTAGATATAAAAGTAGCATTGTTAGAGAGAAGCCATTCATCGGCTTGCAAATTCAGAAAAAGCATGTGAAGTTTGCAAAAACTCATCTATTGAAGACCAATAATCTTTGAAAGAAAGCTATATTTAGTAATGAAAGAAAACTCAACATTTTTGGCAGTGACAGCCATCGTACTGTATGGAGAAAGCCTAATACTGCTTTGGATCCAAAAAAATTTACGCCTTACAGTTAAACATGATGGTGACTTCGTCATGATTTGTGGTTGCATGACTTCATCCGGGCTAGGCAATTTAATTTTTATGTATGGCATTATGAACTATATGGTTTACTTGGATATACTTCGCAGCAATCTAAAGGAAAGTGCTAAAAATTTGGATTTAAATGGATATTTCATTTTCCAGTAGGACATCGACTCCAAACATAATGCACGTAACGTCAAAATATGGTGTATTTTTTTCATTATAAACAGCAGTTACACACACCACGACAGTACCCGACATCAATACCATTGAATATCTGTGGGCCACAATCGAAGTAGTGGTCCAAAAACACAAAATTAGAAACAAAACCCATTTAAAACAAGTGATGCAAGAAGAATGGGTTAAAAGATCTTCAGATACCACCAAAAATGGGTCGAATCGATACTCCGACGTTTAGAGGCCATTATAAAAGTCAAAAGGCATACAACTAAATATTGACACGTTCATTCTTTGCGAGATATTACAAGAATTTCATTGGTGTATTCTCAATTTTTTGAGGCAAAATTCTGAATATGTTTATTTAAAATACTTCTGAAACTTTTCAATTTAGAAGTTTTTAGTTGATTTTTCTTTATTTTTACTCTAAATTAAACTATTTGTTATGTGTAAAAAAAAAAACATGTTTGCACTTCCCGGTAATGTGTTATTTATATAGAAAGTCGGATTTATCAAGTAAAAGTAAGGTGTACTCTCAATTTATTGAGCCACTGTATATATATATATATATATATATATATATATATATATATATATATATATATATATATATATAAATAACTACATTTTTTCTGAATTGTCATAATTATGTATTAATTATTAATTTCAAATTTTCTGAACTAATTTCAAGATTACTTCTGTTGGGATTTTAAAATCATGATTTATTGCTGAAAGCCAAATTTATTTATTGTTAATTATTAAAATGTATTTGCTGTAAGCCAAACGGTGTGATCTGTAATGTACACAAACACAAACACACACACACACACACACGCGCGCGCGCGCGCATACGCATGCACGCACGCACACATACTTATTTATTATTAATACAGATAAAGATATTCAATATAGAACGTGCAATAAGAGAACGGAACGCTTATCAGTTGTAGAATTGCACAGCCAGAAAAACTTTTTCGATTCTCTGAATCGACAATGAGCAAATTCGTGTTGCGTGTTATGTTTCTTTTTTGAAATACTCATGTTCACTATATGCATACGTTTTTAGAGTTCCTCACTTACGTATACTTACTGCCTACATATCCATGAGACATCTATTCTCCTTAGATAAATGTAATATCCATTGATCTACTGGCTATTTGCAAATTGTGAAGGATAGTTTGAGTGATTTGGGATATGTTTGTTACATGTTTGGGTTTGCATAAGACGGCTTAGTTCCAATTATTATTTTTATACTTTTTCATACAACAATACTTCGTAGTTTCATGCAGCCAAAATATTTTGAGCAAAAAGTGAAATAGATGATAGAAATGAGTTGTGGATAAGTAAAATGAATGAGCATTATTATTGTTGGGTGACGTTATTATGACATATATTTATTTTCTTCATGTTACTTAGACGTTACAAAAAATAGTTTTTAGAATAACAACAATAACTAGGTTGATGACACTCAAGCTAAAAGTAATTATGCTAAATATTATATAATTATTGCTCTGTTGTATTGTATAATTGTTTCTTACTGCAACAATTATATAATGCAACAGAGGAGCTACAACACATCATATACCGTAATGCGGCTAAGAAAGTCGAAAATAATATCCATGATCTTTAAACGATAAATGTTTTTTTACAGACCACTTACAATGCATCTTGTATCGTAATTATCATACAGCCTTAAAAGCTTGGTGATCAGGCATCAGGTAAGACATATAGAAGATTTTTACCATGGGTACAGCAGTTGGATATGTACGTAGCCAATGTACGTACCAGCCGGCCAATGAATGTAGGAAGCACTCATACTTTCAACCTGGTACTTATTACTAGAAACGCTGGGTGATGAGATTCTTTATGTTAGTATTTATCACTCTCTTCAGCTATGTTGTGTGTGTGTGTGAGTGCGTGCGTGTGCGTGCGTGCGTGCGTGTGCGTGCGTGTGCGTGTGTGCGTGTGCGTGTGTGCGTGTGCGTGTGCGTGTGTGTGTGTGTGTGCGTGCGTGCGTGTGTGTGCGTGCGTGCGTGCGTGCGTGTGTGTGTGTGTGTGTGATGATATATCTAAAGTTAAATGAAATCCTAATTATTTATTAAATTTTATCTTTATTTACCTCATATCAACTTCATTCAAAAATACTTGTACATAAATTATGCCTCCCGGACAGGATATATATATATATATATACCTCTCGCCTTTACATAAAGCGGCTAATAGCTATAATATTATATATATATATATATATATATATATATATATATAATATCATAGCTATTAGTGGCTTTATGTAAAGGCGAGAGGTATCACAGTGAAAGAGGAAAGGACCACATAATTTGTTTTTGCTTTGTTTATCTAAATAATTGTTGGCGCTGAACTCAGATGCTTGGTAGAAACCTCAGAGTTTTCAATATTTTTCTTCATTAATAAATTATCTTAATTATTAATTAATTTTAAAAGTTGAAAATATCGTTGTTGATCTAAAATTGGATTCCAGAATGCTTTCTGCAAATTTGATATTTTTGTGCTTTATTCCGCAAAAGTAAGTTTTTTTTTTGTTACAAAATTAGAAAAATAAATAGAATTTTCTAATTTTGTTTCATATTACATATTATTATATTCAGATAAAATGTCACAGCACTTATTATTAGAATCCGTAATTTCAAAAATATCGAAAATTACATTGTATACTTTTAAGTCTCGCGGAAAAAAAGATTACATTTTTAAAAAGAATAACAATGTATAAAGATAAATTTTCAGAAAGAAAATATTAAACACCAAAATTTTCATCCCACGATCTATATATTATATATCCCTGTGAAAAATTTATTTCCGTTGCCACTTCAAATATTTTGAGTTATTTTAAATTTGTATATCAAAATAGATTGCGCCAAGAGATATGAATTCCTAAGCCTGTTTTTTTGTTCTATAAACTTCTATTCTTCAAGTAAAATTTATTTCATTTTCCTATTATCTGATGATTTCCTGAAATCTTTCAGTTACAAAATTCCATTATCCTATTCTCTGAGGATTTCCTGATATATTTCAGTAAAAAAATTCCATTATCCTATTCTCTGATGATTTAATGATATATTTCAGTTACAAAATTCCATTATCTATTCTTTGATGATTTCCTGATATATTTCAGTTACATAATTTGTAAGTTATTATTTTTTTTATTTTTTTTGCTGTTCTATTTATTGAGAATTATTTAAAATAAGAATAATTTATGGGGTCCTCTCCAATTAAGGAAGATTAATTTATTTCAACAATTAAATGCAGACAATATTTATAAATATTTTTAAATGGTTCAAATCTATATGTATTATAAGTTGAAGCCAATAAAAAGTGTTCAAAATGTTTGAAAATTTAAATACTCTCTAAGTTTTCTGGTCCTAATTGTTGTTTTTAATTATTAATTTTTGCCGCTGAAGAAAATTAAGCAACACGTTAAATATCACTATCATTTCAATGGCAACAATAAGGCGACTACAGATTGTTCTTAAAATAAATATATTTATACCTTCATAATTCAGTCAATTTGGGTCTAATAAAAATGAATCGTTTGTTGCTTGAAAATTTATTCCATTCAGGGTAGTCATTTAATTTGACTAATCGAATCTGTGGAATGCATAAAAGATATTTTTTAAAAAAAGTAATTATTTCAACTTTGTCCGTACAGATTCCAAAGTATGTAATATAATGCTTTATGCCATTTGGAGCATTCAGAAGTATATTCCTGACACAACACAACACACACACACACATGCACGCACGCACACACACGCACGCACACACACGCACAGACTCACACACACACACACACACACACACACACACACACACACACACACACACACACACACACACACACACACACACACACACACACTTCATTAAAAAGGAATTATAGTATTTTTTGCAAACTGTATCATAAAATTAAGTGATCGTAAGTTATTAAGTTATCGTTTTAATTAAAAATGTTATACAGATAAATATGGAAAATTTAAAATAGCGATACAAAACTCAGATGCAATATAAATAATTAAAATAAAAAGTGCATAATATATCAAGATAAATCAGATATGGAAACATATTAGATATTCAAAATGTCTTGAAGCTAAAAAAATATCTATATATTACAAAGGAAAACGAACAATACTAAGAATGTGCCGTTTTCTCAGTGCGATCGAAATACCGAAGGTTTACGTCCATCAAATGAAGAGAATTTGTCGCTTGCCAGGTGAGTGCTCAGGACATTTGAGTTGTGTGATAAAGATAACAATAGAAGAATTATATTTGAAAAGATATAAAAAGGAAAGAATTTATAATAAAGAAAACTTTTAAATAAAAGATGGCTTTAAAAAATTATGAAGAAAATATATTATTAAATACTATCCTTAATTTACTTTGAAATAAATTGTGATTGGAAAACGAAATGAGGAATATTTATTATTATTTGGGATTTCTAAAGTTTGTCGAAAGGATGTATTTTCAAGGTTTAATAATCCTTGATCACTTAACAAGTGTACAGACATCGTTCTGATATGTAGTCATTTCCACACTTCTTGGAGTCATTAATTATGAAATAGAGGCATAGATATTATTGATACTGAAGCTATTATGAAGAATTCGATTTTACTTTTGAATGAATTTGATTTGTTGAACATTTTATTACTTATAATAGCATTTTTGTAAATTTTGTAAGAGATATTAGATTCTCAGAAATATATATATTAAAGCTCAATTAGAATTTTCTTTTTTATTATGAATATGAATTTTTAACTTATTTTGTATATTCATTAATAGATTTTTAAACCAGCAGGAGTAGTTTCCCCGGAACTTTCTCGCATACATTCTAATATAGATGCTATCTGAGAGAGCACATTGTATAGCAATGGCGAACAATATTTAACTTTTGGAGATAATTTAGGATTTTTATTGAATCTATTGTGGCATCAGTGTGCTTTGAATATTCGGGAGCCAACTCAGTTATCTAAGTAGTTGGATGAGCACAAGATGGAAGGGAAGATGTGGGAAAAACAAGACAAATTCGACATACCATCCACGTGATCTTGTCAGAGAATCCCATCGGAGTCACATCATAGATAGTTATATATAATGTTTTGGCAAATTGTTAATTAAAGAAGGAAACAGCAATACCTAAAAACAAATTGTGACAATGGACTGAGTTTACAGAGAAATCTTGATTTTTATAGGCACAATTTCTCTACATTTTTGAGGCGTTAGCTGTGGTAAATTAAATAGAGATTACTGATCGAAGATAAAAGAAGAAAAGAAATGAAAAATTATAAAAATTCATAACTTGCAATATAAACATATACATGACATACATAAGCATATAAACAAACATTGTATATAAAATCAGAAATCAGTAGCTACTGCCTGCTCCTGCTTTCTGCTTTTCTTTGGGAGAACATGATTAGTTGATATATATATATATATATATATATATATAACCAATCTAAAGTAAGAAAAAGTTTGAAAACGAAACTAAAATGAAAACGAAACAAAACAGTTTCGCAATGCAACAATTTCGCAGGGATGATTTCAAGTTTAAAATAACAAAACTATGTAACTACCATTCCAATCTAAACTCTAAAATTTTCAAAAATCTAATTTTCTCACAAGTTAACAGGATCAAAAGGGTTTGCAATAATAAAAATTCTTATATTGAAGCATCAAATATCCTCCTTAAAAATTTAATTAAAAATGATTTTCCTAGAAATTACTGTAATGTCAATTTTTTAATTAAACTAGGTATGGTTTGGGATTAATCCTTTGGCTTAAATAAAAATAGAACTGTACTTGCATATTGGATCACTCAATAGATGGCGCTGGGTGCCTACCTCTGTTTACATAATTTACCGTTAACATTTTTAAAAACAGGAAATCACAATCGATTGTTTAAAGTTTCCTTGACTGTTGGATGGTATGGTCTGGCTTTTTCGTTTTTAATTTTAATTTTAATGCTGTTTTTGTTTTTATTGTTATTGTTTTTATTGTATTTTTACTTTGTTGTGGTTCTTTTTTTCTAATTTGTTATTTTGTATTTCTTTTCTGTTAAAATGGTATATCTCTTGAGCATAATTTCAGGGGATTTTCGGGTCACGAGGAATCATTATTAGACAAAGTCTGTATGTCCTCACAGAAAAAATCCCTTTATTTGAATCCCTGCCTGAGGGTGACCCTTGAAAAAGTCTTCAGGCCGGATTCTTTTTTTAATATTTTTTTAATAATTTTTTTGGTTTAATTTTTATTTGATTTTTGTTTTTCCTATTAACTTGATTCTAATACTCTTGTATATATATATATATATATATATATATATATATATATATATATATATATATTCCAAAGTAGCTACAAAACAGAATAAATCAATAACCATTATATCATAATATGTAGTAAATCAATAATCCTTAGTTATTAAATAATTCAAGCAGCATCATTAATCACCAGCCACAGGTCAGCAGCAGAAATATGGATATATTTTACAATCTTAATGATTTTCACTTGGAATGTTTTATATATATAATTCGATATTAGGGCAAAATGAATAAGTTGTGCGTGGTGCATGTTTAATTAAAAGATATTTACTACAGATATTTTTCTTTTCACGAATTTTTAAAACAGTTACTTTAAATTGTAGTATAATATTAAGTATAAGTTGTTGTTGTTTCTAATGGCACTTGTCACAGACAAGACCACTTTAGAAGTAAGTCATTTTAAGCCAAGGGTGTGTCTCTTGCTTTTCAGTAGCGCCATCTGGGGCCAAGGGTACAAAATTTGTATTAAAATTAAGTATTTAAATTGTATTTTGTAAATTTTATCTAATTTCTTAGAAAACTTTACACTCCACATACAAAATACCTCCGGAAAAAGAAGATATATAAATGATTCCCTCAACATATCATTTGGACGTCTGGAGATCGCGTGATTCTATTATCAGAAAATTAAACTGTTTTGTTTTGATTTGACAGTAAACAAGTAACATATGTTTCATAGAAAATTTTCTACGAAAAGAAAATATATAAATGTTTTCCCAAAATGTTTTCTGTACTGTTAAAGTTCAGGTGTAATGGCAAAATACACTGTTCTCAATTAAAAGCAAGTTTTGTGTACAGTCCAAATCAAAGAGCCAGTACATTTAGAGAGAATCAAAATTATTTGTTCTTCTGTCAGTACCTTCGAATTCGATAATAGAAGGAATGGTATTATGGCGTATGCTAACGTAATGTTGAAGGAGAATATATAACTTTATTTCTAGTAAAAGTACACTATGGATCCGCAAATTATTGCCAGGATATCATGTTGTCTCATAAAATTAATTTTCTGTTGCATTATTGAAATTTATTTCGTTTTCATAGGTGATAATGGTCCGCAGTATTTGTGCTTCACAGATTGAATAACTGTTGGAAAGTGAAAGGTCACATTAATTGAAATGACTTTCCTATTCATACGATCTTAATCTTATAGAACATGCCTAATAGAAGAGATGTGCCATATCGATGCCAGAAATGTGCCATATAACATAGATGAAATAAGCGGAAAGGGCCAAAAATATTTAATTCTATATCGTTTCATCACCAAAATGTATGTTTATATTCAAATAAATAATGTTATAAAATGTATTATTCAATAAGATAAATATTTGAAGAGTCATGCGGGAAAGAATTACATCTTAATGTCTTTTCTCAAAATGATATTTTAATTAGATTTAAGTATCTTTGAAATGTTCCAGATTTCTTAAATTTTCAAGAAATTTGATGAAATTGGTAATAAGATTTCGGTTAAAAATTAATAGAAAATAGGATATGCATTTTATATTTCGAGTGTTTTAAGGTACTTAAAATAAGTTTTATTTCGGAAAGACATAAAATCCTTACGAAAATTAAGTAAATGTGCATCAAAAATCTTTCTAAATATTAGCATTTAATTGGAATTACAAAATAATATATAATTTTGTTTCAAATCAATATATATTGGTAATAAGATAAAAGTATTAGAAAAAAAATTAAGCAGCTTCAAACATTTTTAAAGTTTTAAAAATTATATAACTTTTAATTTTTAAAAAAAAATATTACATTCCATTTTAAAAAAGTATTTAAAGAAATTTAAAGTATTCATATTTCAACACATATGCATAAAAAGGGTTATAATCCTAAATGAGTAATTCGTAAAAGTACCTAATAGAGTCTCCACCGTTCTCTTAAATATGAAGAATAATTATCATCAACTCTATAGAATAATCTGGGCAAATATATGTGCAACTAACGCTATACTTGCATTAAGATAAGAGACTTCTTAGAGATATCTCATTGAACTTTCAGAAAATAAACTGAAAACAAATTCATGTTATTAAAATTCCTCTGAAACCAAAAAAAAATATATAAATTTTCTTTTTGACCTTTATGCTTTCTATAAATTTGTTCTAAAAATAAAGTTTGTTATATTTCGAACTCTATTCTTTTTGTAGGTTAGTTTATATATTTTTAATAGTATGTCGTTAATAGCATAAAAAAGTTCCAATTTATTTTTTTCATAAAAACGGTTCTTTTAATGTATGGATCTCAATATATATGTAATATATATTCAGTATATAAAAGTAAGAGAATATCCTAAGTGAAAAAAGTACTTTAGCCAGCGGAAGCGCTCATACATCCCTTTGGCTAAATTTCTAGACTACACTCAGAATTAGTGATGAGTAAGTGGTTTCAGAAAGAAAATTCGGAACTTGGAAAATTTAAGACACTTTTTTGGTATGAGGGCAAATTGATGACATCATAATGAAGTAAGTTCGTAGAGGTCATAATAGCTCTTAAAGTGTTCTTTTTCTTGAAGTTCGAAAATTTCCGAAGTCTTTCATTAGATAGACAAAATAAATCTTCTGTAAGCAAATATTAAAGTATATATATAATATGTGGAATTTGTTAATCCAGTTGCAGAAAAAGTTTTGATATAAAATGGCAAACGCATCAAAAAGTGGAGATAAGTGAAATAGAAGTATAATTCATAAATATATTTTTTTATATAGAAAAATATAATTCTTCTTATATTTTAAATATGACTAAACAATTTGAGATTTGTAGTTCGGCATATAAATATAGCAGAGCTCTTATTTTCTGGATTTTCGCATATCAATTCACGGAATGAGCCTTATATGTATATTTATTACTTATTCCGTAATAGTCGCCTTTTGTGACCAAATGGTTCATATTGGTTATAATGAATAGTTGATTGAAATTTTAATTTTCTTTCATATGTTCACTTCCTTTTATACAAAAACAACTTTAACCCTTAAATGCGAAGGTGCTGTCTGTCAGACCGCTAACGATGGACTTTCGGTCACCCCTATTCTATTTTTAGCTCAATCGAATGGATTGACCGTTTAGACTCCTGTTTGGTGACCTTCAATACACGTGCAATTTTTCAACAGGTTTCAGCAAATGTTTTTTAACCTTTAACCTTTAACTGGAGAGGTGAAATTTTAGAGCTTAACTGGGGAGGGGCGGTCTTCGAGACCGCATTTCATTTACACTCAAATTAAATTTTCTAATGAATGTATTAGTATGAAAAACTGCCAATATATTTTGCAGATATTTTTCTTGATATATAAATATGTTTTAGAAATTTTTCAAAATATATTATCATTGCAAAAAGTAAATGCGTTGGAGCATACATTTTCTTCTCAAATTACATGTTACAATAAATAATTTTCTTGAAAAACACATTACTTTTTACTTTTTAAATCATATTAATTTTTACAGTATATATTAAGGTATATAGAAGACAAATAATGTAAAATTCAACAATCATATGAAAAATAAAAACAAATGACAATGGGTACAATATGCATTAATATTTTAGGAAATTAAGAAGTGAAAATACTTCAAACTTTCACCTAAATTTTAGTTCATGAAAATTTCTCCCCCGAAAATTCACTCAGAAGTGCAAATTTCTGCCCACTTCCTCCAGAGTATATATATATATATATAATATGGATCCCACATTCATGCATATACACAATTTTGATGCCAAAACGCATTGAATTTCTTTGATCAAGTTGATCATGTTTGTTTCGTGTCTGATTTTACTCTTTTACACACTTTTAAATAAATAAATTAATAAATATTGAATAATTTGGCTGATTAAGGAAATACTATATACAAAATTTCTTATTTTTAAGTATAGCGTTCACGAATGGACGTAGGAAAGATACCCATTTTTTTAATTCTTAGAAGGTTTAAAACCTGAAATTTTATCAGAATACTGGATATTTTTAAATACTGCATTTTTTTTGTATATTTAGAGGTTAAATGAAAAATAAGTTTATTATTTATTAAACAAAAATAATTTAAAACCAAATCTTGACAGAATATAAAACTCCAGAAAAATATAATTGCTCTATTAATCTATAACCTATATCCAGTAATCCCTCCCACTTAATCGACCATCTCCCGAAACGACCAGAAATTTAAGACCCCAATCTTCCCTAACTGGTCTGCAATAACGAAAAGATTAAGAGCAAAGAATTTAATCTCGTTAAGGAAAGAAGAAGATCAGAGTTCCAAGTTTCTTAACTGAAGGCGCGTCGATTAGCCTTTAACTTAGCTTTTTTTTTATTTCTTGTCCCATCCTATAACTATATGCAATTAACATTTTCTAATTTGATTAGACGAAGATAATATCAAGAACAGGAAAAATATCTAGAGTGGTAGAAGCACTCTACCCAGTAAGGAGACGCTCTGCTTTCTTGTTGGGTTGAGTGGGTCATGCTAAATTTAGAAACTTTTGAAGATAAATGGTCTGAGACAGAAATTCAGAGGTTGGAAGATTTCAGACCCTTTCCTGGTGTTGTGAATGAATGATTACATAATAATGAGGTGTGTCCTTAAAGGAGGGGGGGGGATGTTATTAAAGTATTGTTGTTCTTGACAATTCAAACTTGATGGAGTCTTTGACGTGGAAGACAAAATGTCTTTTCTAATGACAGCATGCTACTGCATGCAATCATTAAAACGTTTTGAGTTTATAAAAAGAAATTAATTTTTATTCATTAGATTAGAAGTTAATTAATTCATAAAGAAAACTGTAAAAGAAAATGAATTAAGTAACGCTAATAACATTTTTTAAAAACTTTTTTGTATGCCAAGTATAGAAGAAGTGTTGCAATCCTCAAATAAATTTCCACTCAAGATTCTGAAAAGTCACCAAGTTTTTTATCTTCCTGAATTCGAGACATGATTCTAGTAATAGGAATTTCTGTCATTGTGTATGTGAAAACGATAAATCAATAATTACTTGATCTAGACGGATGGAATTTTTTTTTTCAAATTTTAGACCCGTTTCTGATGTTGCGAGTAAACGATTACATACTGTTACGAAATTTCCGGGGTTCGTTTGGATAGTGGGAGTTATATGGTGTGGAGAGCGCTCAATCAGCAGGCGCCAATAGAAAAAGAAACAACGACGTTTATTTACACAAAGGCAGCACAAGGACGACAACTATATACAGCACAAAAGACGATTATCTTCAGCCGAGACGTGCAGCATACAATAAGTCTCTACTGCAGACAGTAGCACACAGCTTAGTTCAGCACTAGCTTCACTCCGTCGCTGCTCCGCTTAGCTCTGGAAGGCCAGTTCTTCACCGTCGATTTCGACTACTCTACTCTGTCGCTTCCGACTACGACTCCTCTGGCAGCTGCGGTTGCCTCCTTTTATAGGTCTCAGGAGGCGGGGCTAGAAGCCTCTCATCCAATCAGGAACGTTCGAGGCGTATCTCGGCATACAATAAGTCTCTACTGCAGACAGTAGCACACAGCTTAGTTCAGCACTAACTTTTCCGTCTCTGCTCCGCTAATCCCTGGAAGACCAGTTCTTCACCGTCGATTTCGACTATTCTACTCTGTCGCTTCCGACTACGACTCCTCTGGCAGCTGCGGTTGCCTCCTTTTATAGGTCTCAGGAGGCGGGGCTAGAAGCCTCTCATCCAATCAGGAACGTTCGAGGCGTATCTCGGCATACAATAAGTCTCTACTGCAGACAGTAGCACACAGCTTAGTTCAGCACTAACTTTTCCGTCTCTGCTCCGCTAATCCCTGGAAGACCAGTTCTTCACCGTCGATTTCGACTGCTCTACTCTGTCGCTTCCGACTACGACTCCTCTGGCAGCTGCGGTTGCCTCCTTTTATAGGTCTCAGGAGGCGGGGCTAGAAGCCTCTCATCCAATCAGGAACGTTCGAGGCGTATCTCGGCATACAATAAGTCTCTACTGCAGACAGTAGCACACAGCTTAGTTCAGCACTAACTTTTCCGTCTCTGCTCCGCTAATCCCTGGAAGACCAGTTCTTCACCGTCGATTTCGACTATTCTACTCTGTCGCTTCCGACTACGACTCCTCTGGCAGCTGCGGTTGCCTCCTTTTATAGGTCTCAGGAGGCGGGGCTAGAAGCCTCTCATCCAATCAGGAACGTTCGAGGCGTATCTCGGCATACAATAAGTCTCTACTGCAGACAGTAGCACACAGCTTAGTTCAGCACTAACTTTTCCGTCTCTGCTCCGCTAATCCCTGGAAGACCAGTTCTTCACCGTCGATTTCGACTATTCTACTCTGTCGCTTCCGACTACGACTCCTCTGGCAGCTGCGGTTGCCTCCTTTTATAGGTCTCAGGAGGCGTGGCTAGAAGCCTCTCATCCAATCAGGAACGTTCGAGGCGTATCTCGGCATACAATAAGTCTCTACTGCAGACAGTAGCACACAGCTTAGTTCAGCACTAACTTTTCCGTCTCTGCTCCGCTAATCCCTGGAAGACCAGTTCTTCACCGTCGATTTCGACTGCTCTACTCTGTCGCTTCCGACTACGACTCCTCTGGCAGCTGCGGTTGCCTCTTTTTATAGGTCTCAGGAGGCGGGGGCTAGAAGCATCTCAACCAATCAGGAACGTTCGAGGCGTATCTCGGCTCTTAATGGACGGATCGCGAAAATTCTTGATGTTTCGGGTATAATCTATTTTGGTGCCAAATTCGTCGCCAAGTTGCCAAATGGTCGCCAAGCTCGGGGACCTCCGGCGCGACACTCGGACTCCGTCCAATGCAGATGACTGTAAAACATTCTTTCTGATGATGGAACCAACTATGCTGGGGAGAAAAATTGCAGGTTTGTAACAATACTAATGAGGCAAGTCCTTAAAGGGGGGAGATGCAATTAAAACATTGTTGTTCTTGACAATTCAAACTTGATGGAGCCTTTTAAGTTGAAGACAAAATGCCTTTTCTACTGACAACATGTTACTGCATGCAATCATTAGAACGTTTTAAGTTTATAAAAAGAAATAACATTTTTATTCATTAGATTATAATCTAATTAAGAAAGAAAGAAAACTGGAAAAGAAAATAAATTAAGCATCACGAATTCCACTTTTTACTTTCTTATGTGCCAAGTATAGAATACTGTACTCGTCAAAAAATATTAATTCAAGATTTTGACGAATCCCCACGTTTTATGCATGGGTTTCGCTAATAATTTCTGGTAATATGTCTGTCTATCAATCTCTCTACAAAAACAACAATTCAAAAACTATTTGAGTACATAGATGCAATTTGACGTATAAACTCACTATTAAATTTGTCTATTTTCTTCAAATTTTGAAGGGAATTCATTCACAGGAAGTTTGTCCTGCTGGTTACTTAATTACAAGTGACCTCGATGTATAAAAAAATTGGATATCCGGACTTCGCATCTAAAATGCAGATTTTTATAAATTTTGAAACAAAATGTATCAACGATCATCTATCGGTCTGTATATTCGCATACATGTAAACGTAATAACTCATAAACATAATTATATATATAAATGAAATTATGCATGTTATTACAGCTATGTTTCCGTATAAAATTGAGGCTTTATTCGTTCGACAAAATAGACATTCAAAATATATTTTCGCATGATAGATTTAAAAAAATTCTAGATTCATGCCATAGGTTTGTATTTGTAACTGTTGCTCTCTAGTTGCATATGCAAGGCATTCGAGGTCTTACCAAGTTTCTTTAACTTTATGCGGGAGGGGGGGGGAAGAAACAAGATATTCATTGGAGTGCACACGAAAAAGCATCGAGGGGACGGCTCCCGCTGATTTCTTAGAAGCGAAGTACCTGTCTAGACAAAATAACTGGCAGAATAGCAAACTTGGGAATCGCACTAAGAAAGAAGGTAAAACTCTGAAAGAGCTATATACTTTCTATATATACATATAGAAAGTATATATACATATATATGTATATACTTTCTATATGTATATATAGAAAGTATATGCATGTTCTTGCCGAAAACATTAATATATATATATATATATTCAATTTGGAATTGAGCGTTTTTGTTTACGACATTTTTAAAATAATTTGTTTTCATTTACTTTTGTTGTCTGGAGTGAATAAAGGAATTCCATATGAAACCTGAGGGCATGCAGGATTCGAGGGCAACATCTGGGTTGTCGAGAAAAACCGAGAAGGGAGCGAAGAACCTTAGTCATTGGTATAAAATTTGATTGCTATGTTACTTTGAACTGTAATCATTATTTATAATCAAGAGAAGAAAACAGTTTGTTTAATGATATTTTTAGTTATAGTAGTTTAGGTATAGTCTTTGCATAAATTTTAGAAAATTAAAAAAAGAAATCTATATATTCTGAAATAAATTTTTAACTTATTTTTTTAATTCTTCAGAACACGTAATCGAAGTATGTTTGGATCAGAGATTCTTGGCGACTAAGTTTAATGAGTAACTAATTCAGATCTATGAAGTAAGAAAAGATAATCTAAAATAAAAGAAGGCTCAGTGTATGCAGTATAAAATGTTTTAATCTCAGTATATTTAAAGCACGTGTTAAGCATGTGTAATAAATAATGTTTGAAAAAGAATTACTAAGGGATATCAAAAAGCTTGGCTGCTTCGCTGGGATTAATGGCAGCTACAATTTTCCATAAAAACTTTTATGTATCTTGGTTTTAACGGCTTCTGCAGCAAAATGTTTTTAGGTTTCAAACATTTTGATAGATAGATGATTCATACTTAGATGCTTGAAGCATCTCAGTTTATTTTACTAAGCATTTCTATTATTATCTTTCAGCTCCCCTAAATGTCGTAAAAATGGATAAAATATACTTCTAGATTCGTAACCTTGTAACCTACAATGTAACCTTATTTCTTAAGTAAAGCCATGTAAAGTTTGGCATTTTTCTTCATGTTAGTAATATATTTTAAGTAGAAATCTAAACTTTTTTACACATTTCTCTTAGATATAAGTAAAATTATCGCTTGCTTTCCTGAAATTGGTTTCACCAATAATGATTTGTATTAAGTAATGTCAGTAATTTAAACGTTTCATTATCTATATATATAAAAAATTTTCATGGATGCAAAATCAGGCCGTATTTGCTAGTTGGCGTTTGGCAACACTTAGATCACGCCCGGGAGCATCAACACGCGGTTTGATAAGATTTCGAGCTAACGTAATTCTTGCATCGATTTGAAAAATTTGTAACAAAAAAAAATTAACAGTCAAAAAACGGATGAAATTTTTCACGATGAATTTCAGTCGCGCCGTATCGATTTTAAAACGAAATCGTCAAAAAAGAGAAGACAGACAATGAAAAGAGAAGTCGAATGAAAATGCTCAAGAATCGTTCATAAGAAGATCCAGTCGTATTGAACAAGATAAGTGTAAACGTTTATATTTACGGAGCAGAGTTTCTGAACTGCAGGAGCATAGTTGTGGGACTATGTCAGGACTCTGTACTTTTTGGTATTCACGTTACTGGGAAAAAGTAGTAAATTCAAGTGAGAAATATACAAAATATTGTCATGATAAAAGAAAAAAATGTTTTTGGACATCTGCTGAATCTACCTGGAATATTGATAGACTTGCTGATCGAAGACTGATTCAATTGAAAGAAGAAACTCTCGGAAGCATATAAGAGAATACAATTCTGTTTTAGCTTTTGCTTCCATGGGAGCTCATACAAGGCCATGCAAGGTTATCAATTTTAAAATGTCAGAAATATAACATGATGCCATGTTTAAATTTCAAATTGTCAACATATTTCATATTGTCTTACTTAACATGTCTTTATCTGTTTTCTGCTGTTGAGTGTTCACGCTTCAACCCTCACTTTCCCTGATTTTTTGTAAATAATGATTTTTTTAAATTCTGTTTCTATGGTATAATTACCAAATTTGAAAAACTGTGAGAAAAGCACAATTATTTTGAATTTGTTTCTGTGATGGGTGTATATAGTTCCTAAATGAGAAGTTATTTGTGTATACGAAGAACTTTTCTAAGGTTCAATTTTCGAGTGTACTTTTTGTCTTATAATTTTTATTTCCTTCATTCTTTTATCTTATTTTGGAAAGGATTGCATTTGAATATAGCGACTTTCAGACAATTTATTTTTTTGTAAGTATCAAATTCTTTTTTCTGCTTCTGTAGAGTAGCTTCCAAATTTGAACAATTCTGAGGAAAGCACAGTATTTTTTTTTTTGTAAATATCAATTTTTTTTAATTCTGTTTCTATAGTATAGTACCCAAATTTGAAAATTTGTTAAAAAAGCACAATTATTTTTATTTTTATTTGTTTCTTTGGTGTATTTATATAGTTATTTAAATGAAAGATTATCTGTGCTTACAAAGAACTTTGATGCAATTTATTTTTGCGAGTATACTTTTTGCTTTACATTTTTTTATTTCTTTCTTTGTTTTATCACATTTTGGAATAAATTGAATCTTAAATATATATGTTGATATTCTGTTGTTTCTTATGGCACATGCCACAGACATGTCCGTTGTTACGAAGTCAGCGATTTAAGCCGATAGGATGCTTCTCTTATTTTAGTGGAGCCATTTTCGAGAACATCATTTTTTGTCAATATTATTTGCAGTATTTAATCTGCTATCCATTTAGCATCCATTAAAATATTTGTAAATTTAACTTCTTCAGTGTGTGATTTTATAACTCATCATGAAACTCATCAAAGATTATATAACTCATGATGAAACTCATCAAAGATTATATAACTCATGATGAAATTCATCAAAGATTATATAACTCATCATGAAACTCATCAAAGATAATATAACTCATCATGAAACTCATCAAAGATTATATAGCTCATCATGAAACTCATCAAAGATTATATCATGAAATACAAAACTTTTACTTGGGTTTATTTGTTCTCAGTCATATTTTCTGTAATTTGTTTTAACTGTAAAATAATTTATAAAAAAATTTAATAATTGATATCTGTGTGTTTAAAATAAGGATTTATTTTATGTTAGAAAAAAAATACTGAAAACCTTTTATTATTTGATGAAAATACCGTGCTTTAACATCCAAAATAAACAGCATTATTTGCTTATCATCCAATTTCTAACCAATTTTTTTTTTCTGTTTACAATATTCTAGGAAATTCAATGCCTTTTAGTCTTATGTAAACATTTTTCTCCATATTTTATTTCTAAACAAGATAAAGTATACATGCATTAGGTTCGAATAGCATTACTTCTTTGAATGTCACTTTCAATCATGATAACAAATACATGCTAACACAAATTGTATAAATCATTCATATCGGAGTCTATTTTCAATTATATGAAAAGACACGGGAATGGATGTTTTTAGTTTATTCATATTGCAAAGTATTTTCACTTGTGTGTAAGTTATAAAGATATGGAACATTCTATTGATTTATAAAAATAGGAATCCAACAACAATTTTGAAATAAATCTTATAATTCAATAAATAAGTAAAGGATAATCTTACGAGAGGAAATGGCGCGCACTGTTGACTGCCCTTAAATCAATTTATAATAAAATGCGAAATGCACTTTAAAATATCAAACTTTCAAAAGAAGATTTTAATACCTAGATTCCATCTTTAAAAGTCGAACATATTTTTTTTATGTTAAAAACATGTCGTTACGTGTCTATGTCAGGAATTTTAGCATATAAGTTATAAAATTACTTGCATTCCTTTCTAAATATCTATTGTCTTCTGTACTTTTTACTATGAGATTAGAAGCATTTTCTGTTCAAAGTTTTGCTTCAGTTCTTTGATTTAGTCATTTCGTTTGGCATTTATTAATGGGAATTTATTGGAAAAATTGAAATTGGAATTGTCTATACGATAATCGCAGCTAGTATGTTGGTGTATTAAGCGTTAAAAAATATACATTTACTTGTCTTTACCATGCATCGTTTTGTGATTGGCTTTACTCAAATCCTAACATTTATATCTAGAGGTATTTAATTGAAATTCTATGACAATGTCTGTACGATAATCGCAGTCTTGTCTTTACTATACATCGTTCGATGCTTGTCTTTACTCAAATCACAATATTTATATCCAGAGGTATTTAATTGAAATTGTATGACGTGGTCTATACAATAATCGCAGCTGATATGCAGGTCTATTGAATTAACAGAGTATACATATGCTTTTCTTTACTATGCATCGCCCAATACTTGTCTTTACTCAAATCCCATTATTTACATCCAGAGGTATTTAATTGAAATTGTATGACGTGGTCTATACAATAATCGCAGCTGATATGCAGGTCTATTGAATTAACAGAGTATACATATGCTTTTCTTTACTATGCATCGCCCAATACTTGTCTTTACTCAAATCCCATTATTTACATCCAGAGGTATTTAATTGAAATTGTATGACGTGGTCTATACAATAATCGCAGCTGATATGCAGGTCTATTGAATTAACAGAGTATACATAAACTTTTCTTTACTATGCATCGCCCAATACTTGTCTTTACTCAAATCCCATTATTTACATCCAGAGGTATTTAATTGAAATTGTATGACGTGGTCTATACAATAATCGCAGCTGATATGCAGGTCTATTGAATTAACAGAGTATACATAAGCTTTTCTTTACTATGCATCGTCCAATGCTTGTCTTTACTCAGATCCCAATACTTATTTCCAAAGGTATTGAAATTGTATGACAATGTCTATACGATAATTGCAGCTGACATGAAGGTCTACTGAATTAACAGAGTATGCATATTCTTTTCTTTACTGTGTGCAGAAGGAGAGTGATTGCAGAATGTGCTGTGTATGTAAATATGTTCTAAAAATATTTATCTTTATAAATGGCATTTTGAAATATATATTTGCTTTCCATGATGCAACTGTATCACTCTATCTCCAAAGCTCCATGCAATAGAAAAAAAACTTCTTAGTCTATCATTTTTTTCAGCTTGCTTCCTGATCCTATCAGTAATTAACATTGATGGGGCCAGGTTTCAATCTCCATCTCTGTTCATAACATACTGCAATGTTGCTTCTTTCAGTACTGATTATCTTATTAAGGAATAAAGTTTTACAATGATGAGTAAGTGACACCTGGCTTAGCGAGAAACCTTTGGACAAAAGTGGAAGATCCTTAATGTTCTAGAATCTTAGCACTAGCTCTTGTAGAATTCGAGCTCCTAATGTTCTAAAATATTCGGTTCTCTGTAAGTGGAGTTATACAGATGGGAGATAGAGTGCTTAGTGCTGTGACGTTCGTTTAGTTGTTATTGGTTGCTTGTATACTGCTTTATAATGTAAGTGCTATTTTTGTGAAGGTTTCGAATTTTTTTTTAACTACAGTGCATTTTTTAAAATTTTTTTTATTTATTTATTTATTTTGGTAGCATAAAGTTTACTTATTCCAAACCTCGGCATCTTGGACCTTCTCTCGTTCATCCACTGAATGGTTTTTTTTCAAAACAACGTTTTTTTTTTTTAAAATTTGCATACTGAAAAGTATATATATATATATATATATATATATATATATATATATATATATATATATATATTAATAGTTTTTTTTAGTCTCTTAGTTTTCTTCATTATTGTCTCTAGTTTTTTTCCCATTGCTTTTTGTTCCATTTATCTCAGAATAAAGTCTGACAGACACATCACATTTAAAATGAAAATATTTAATTCAAATAATATTATGTAATTACTACTGTTTTCATAAAATATATATGATACAAAAGATACAGAGAACACAATTTAAATTCCAGGAAAATGCTCGAAAACTTTAAAAATAAACCTTCATTACTTACTTCATTGTGTGGCTATAAAAAAACTCTTACATAAAATTCCATTCTTTCTGAATGGGATTTCATTCACCTTCAAAGAACTTTTGTTGAAGACAAAACATCAATAAATAAATATGATAAATCTGTTCATGAATAATATAGAAGCCTTTTCAAATGAATGTGTATGCTCGCTGAAATAATGTTTTATTGAGAGAAAAACTTTCTGAATTAGATGGTAGGGATCAGAGCTGATTCGAACCGCTTGTTTTTGTATGGCGCATTCATTTTGCAGCGTTTCTATGAAAATTTTAAGCCTCCATTACATTTTTGGAAATTGTAGATAGGTACATGTATATTCAAGGTGTTTTCGTGATACACGAAAAACTGACTCGCGACTCACCACTATGTATCCACCCCCTTCTTTGGGAACTCCTGCTTTTACACTTCAGAGAGAGGAGGAGAAGTTGATTACAAGATTTTACCAATACAAGCATGAAAGGATGTTTAGCAAGAGGCTCTATAAAGCATATGCTTTACTTCACTTACTTGTTTAATGCTCAATTTTGATAAACTGTGCAAAGATTCAAACATTGCGTCTTCCTTTATTCACATCTTACGTACTTTTTTTTTCTTTTCTTTCAGATATATGCCGCCTTTCATCAAATCCGAAATTGTAGAAAAATAATCGGAGCTTAAAAAACAAAGAAGAGCACTAAATTCTGAATGATTTCTGTACGAAGCTAGAAAATAAAAATGCGAAATCAGAAAATGGAATTTTTTAAATATGTTGTACAAGAAAAAAACATACTCGTAAAAAAATGTAGCGACTTACCAAAAGACTTCTAAAGCATTTTTTTTTTTAAACGCACATTTGCAACGATAAGCATACTTGGTAAAGACGAGTTCTACATGGAATGTATTGGTTCCGTGCATTTTTATTATACCTCTTTGAAATCTCGTAGTTCTTTTATTCTTCTTTAAAAAAAATATGTCTATCTATATATCTATATCTATCTGCCTATCTGTCTATCTACCTATATATATATATATATATATATATATATATATATATATATATATATATATATATATATATATTTGTTTATTAAAGAAAATATAATCTGAAATATTTTGAATTTCATTTTGTAGAATTTTATTTTATAATGGCCTGAGATGGATGACTTTTTTTACTTCGTCTTGCTTTAAATAGAATTCGTTTGCATGATTTTGCTTTTCCACTTAAAAATATTGTAGAATAATTATCTATTAAAAAATCGGTATATGTACATATTTTGATTTTATTGAATATTGAAAGTACCTTTATTTAACATTTTCAGTCTTCAAATCATTTGCGTTTAATCAACTAAAAATAATAGAACGTCCAAATTTCTCTTTCAAAGGTAAGGACAATAGTCTGTCCTCTCAAAAACTCATAAGGGGTCCCTGTATAATAGAAGTCTATTAAACAAATGTAGGCCCCCGGACCACCCGAGGGGAAACAGCCTGCCCCCCCTCGCTCTAAAACTCGTCTGGGCTAGTCTTTAATGAGCAAAGCGTGCGCCACGGGTATTCAGTCAATCACATTTAACAAAGGGGGATGCAGAACTTTCGTAGTGATTGATATCCATGGGTTTTAGGCATTCGCCGTAGATTCATTTTACGGGCGTTTGGGGCCTTTCAGTCTTGATAGACTTAAAACTTATCTCGGTTTTGTATTATTCCATTTTTCATGATATTCAAAATAATTTCTTGGATTACAAATAGCTACAAATTCGTTGCAAACAAATATAAAAGGGAAACTTTAAACACATGCAATTAAAGATTACAATTTTGTTTCAAGACTTAACCGCTGATTTATGTGACTTCGCTTTGTCATCAGGGCAACATCCATATCTTAATTCATTTCAATATAACACGAAAGAATTTTCTTTATGCATCTTCAATTCTTATCTATTGCATGCAAAGGATGCTTTAACTCTTTCACTACTGACCCTGCCCAACCAGCATGCCAAATTATAAAATGGGGGACGATTTCTGCTTTAAACGAGAGATACAGGATGCAAAGCGAGGACATCCATCTTAACAAATAATTTTAAATCCTACACCTCTAGTTGGAGAAGACATACAGCTTGCCAGGATAGAATTTACACGGCTGGTTGGGCAGGGTCAGTAGTGAAAGGGTTAAATTGGAATCTTTGACATATCCCAATAAAAATAACATAGGAGAAGTAATTAAAGAATATTAAAAGAACCCGATGCGGATTATAGTTATCGAGCTTGAGTGAATGGCATTAAACATGAATAAAAGTGTCAGAAATGAAATTTAATATCGTGTGAAGTTTCCTCTTGTGACCCCGAGAAGTTATATAGGTTTTTTATTATGTATCATAACAAAATTTAAAGCTTTCTTCTCTTTTATATTTAGATATTTTCTCATGATTATCTTTTACATCCAAGTTATAGTACTTTGAAGTTCGATGCAATGACTGAAGTCACCTAGTTAGTATTATAAATATTCCGATTATTTTAATATAAAAATTTTATGCAAATTTACTATCACTAAAAATCTTTTATTAAGAGTTATTACAGCAATGTGGTTAAAATTTAAAACCCATTTGTACATCAACGAGTACTTCTGTTCTGAATTTAAGACATTTCACATTTAGAGAAGCTGTCTTTATTTCAAATTTTTATGGAATTTGGTCTTTCTCAAGTTTGAAGGGGTGAAATATTTTAAAATATTGCTTCCTCATTTCTTTATGTGAAAAGCCTATCAAATCTTTTATATTTGCTTATTTTCGATGACAAATTCCTTTGAAAACTTCAATTCAATACTCAGAAGGCACTGATATGTCTTTAATGCAAAATTATAAAAATTTTAATTTCTTAAATAAAACTAAACTTAATGTATAGAAGACTATTAATTATCTTTTGAGGACTAAGTTATTTAAAATGTTGGTTTCATAAAATATCACAGCATGATGCAATTTTACACTCGATTTTTTTTTTCTCAAATATACAGCGAAGAGCCATTTCATTATGACAACCCGGTTAATAATATGTTAACACCTTTAGCCCGTAAAACTGCCAGCATCCGACGAAGCTTATATCCCACAAGGTACTGATAGGCAATCTGATGTATCTAGTACCATACGCTCGCCAACTGGTCCTGCAATTCCCTCACATTGAGAGGGGATAGCGTGGCAGCCCGGATTTCATTTTCCATGTGGGATCACAGATGCTCTATGGGATTAATGTCAGATGAATTTGGAGGCGAAGACATGGCTCGAAAGTCACTGGAATGTTCCTCGAATCACTCCCTGACGATTCGACCGTTATCACATGGTGCATTATCCTGTTGGTAAACACCATTTCCAGTCGGAAATACTATTGTCATGAATGGGTGAACCTGATCTGCAATGATCACGTAGCGCATAGGCGTCAGGGATTGTTCTATGAGGATTATAGGTCCCAGTGTGCTCCATGAAAATATTCATCACACCATAATACCACCGCCACCATTTTGTCTCCGTCCAACTGGGCATCCGGAAGCTAGGGTTTCCATTGGAAATTGGATTCCCTACTATTCTCACGCTCTCGTCGATGTAATCGATCAGAAAACGTAATTCGTCTGACCATTCAACCTTCTTCCATTATTCTAATGTCCGATTTCGATGTTTCTTGGCCCATTTCAAAGGCATTTGGTGATAACGTGCCATCAGTGCAGGGACATGCATCGGTTACCGGTTTCATAGATCCATGCACAGCAATGTACGCTGCACAGTGCGTTGAGAAACACTGTATGGGTTGCCACTGTTGTAGTTAGAGGTGATTTTGACTGTTGTAGCTCTTCAGTCACCGCAAACAATGCGTAGCAATCTCCTTTCTCCTCTGAAATCAATGCGCAGTGGACGACAAACCACTGGCCGGCGACATGTCGCTTCACCAACCATACACCACTATCGATATGTGCTCACAACAATTGAAATACAATGCGTTTAGAAATACAATGCTTAGTCGTTTTATATACTCCAGCACCAGCCGCGCATGCGCGGTGCTTTTGTTCTTGGGCGAGCCCATTGTTAGCAATTAAGATGGTCATAATGTAATGGGTCTTCGGTGTATATTCCATAACACCTTCGGTTTAATTAACTCCATATAAGATGCGTGTACATTTAATTTACACTATCTACCAATAAGTGTTTGAGCACCCATGCAAATGAGGATATGTGCTGTCCTGATCTACTCATGCCTTCTGTACATAAATATTGTGTAGTAAACACCTTTGGCGTTAATCGCATGCAAGGCGCCAAGAAATTCAGAGATGTCTGACATCGAGAAAGGCGTTAATGAAGAATATTATAAAAATGGCTGATCCTTAAGAGGCGTATCTAATGAGTTAAACATTCCACATTAGACAGTGGCTTTTGTGATTAAGAAGTGGATGATGGATGTTGGTTGTCGGAAAGTGCTTCTACCCGGTTGACGCAGAAAACAAAGAGATAGAGACAGACGAGTGCTGTCCAAAGAAATGTTTAATAATCGCACCAAATTGATGGTCCAAATATTCCAGGAATTCCAACAGGCATCTGGGCTGCTGTTACTATAAATACCATCCGCAAGGAAGCACATTTGCTTGGTTTCCATGGTCGTGAAACACCTGTAGACATTTGATTAAAACGTCTAACCGCGCTGCAAGGTTGTGGTAGTGAAAAGCATGTCGAAATTGGACCACAGAGTATCTGGATTGATGAATCAAGGTTCAATCTCTAGCAGTCGGATGGCATAGTCTGGGTTTGGCGCCTGCATGGAGAAGGCCTTTTTCCAGAATGCGTTGTGCCTACAGTATAGTTTGGCGGTTGTGGAATTCATTTGGGGATCTGGGGATGTTCATCATGGTATGAAAGTAGGATTCTTGATCCTAATTCATGGTAAGCTCAACAACGACTTCTACTCCATTATTTCAGACAAGAATGTGCTTCCAAAGTTGCAGCAATTTTACTGGTTGGATCATTGTTATTTCCTAAATGACAGCGCCACTTGACATGTTGCGAGGTCCACTTTGGATTGGTATGATGATAATGGGCTGAATCGTCTGGACTGGCCTGCCCAGAGTCCAGCCTTGAATACTGTAAATTAGAAAACCTCTTGGACAAGTTGGATCACCGAATTAAGGGGTGCAGCAATCGTCCAAAATCGGCGATAAAACTTGCATATCTTCTCCAAGACGAGTGGAAGAAAATACCAATTTCCTTCAAATATTCCAATCTACCAGCTACTGAATGTGAACGAATTGCGTTTATCTCTTTTACCACAAGTGTCCAATTACTTATTGGTAAATAGTATATATATATATATATATATAATTATTTCTAAAGTGTTTTTCTTTTCTAATCTATAATTAGAAAGAAAATTAAAAATAAATTAATATTATATCAAATATATAGTAATTTCGAAGGTTTTCTATATAATTATTTCTAATTTCTTTCTATTCTCTTCCATATGCATTTAATTATTTCTAAGTTGTGCTCCAAAACCTTGTTGACTCCATTATTTCCCATGCCATGATAGAGAGAATTAAAATCCCAATACCTATGCATTCCTTTCAAAGAATCCAAAGATTGATTTTAAGTCAACACGTGCCAAATAAATCATTTTCAGAATTTCATAATAATGTTAGTGAACGGAGAAATTTGTTACTTTGCTCTGGTTTGCTAGTACGAATGAATGCATCCTGTCTTTGTCCCTGTGTGCAAATTATGTCTTTCGTGGAAAAATAAATCGAAATTAAATTCCAAATGTGGCATTTTATGAGCGCGCGCACGCACGGCAACACCCATGCACATCACGCCCACTGTCACACGCACACACACATCGCTAACGTGTAACAGTCGAATTTAAATAAACCAGTGTGCGAAAGTTTCAAACTACTTCATTGAACATTCTTACATCTGCCTTTAATTCAAAGTTTCGCTAATTAAGGAATCTGGAAAGATAATAAGAAATGTTCTGTAGAGGTCTTGCAGAGTCACCAAAACCTGCATTCAATCAGTAGAAAATAAATGTAAAAGAAATAAAAAAATAGGACACAAACTCAGTTTAATCCAAATTGAAAATAAGTTTAACAGCAGTGAGGTGGGTTATCGTTATAACTCACCGATGTTAAATAATAAGCATATTTTTCCATAAATATTATCTCACAAAAATTATTTTTACATTATCTCCAAATTAAAATATGTCCCTTTTTAATCATATCAATTTTATTTCTCTAAAATGTTTCTTTATTATAAATAAAGTTATTAAATTTAGCATAAAATCTGTAACACTATTTTAATATTAACAGAATTCATACTTGTTCATCAAGATATTCAATCTCTTTCTTTTACCAATGTTAAAATCAACAAAAACGACTGTTTCTTCACACAATAACTCTTAAATAAGATTTTCACCTCTGCTCATATTTTATATTATGTACACTTCTTAATTACCACACACAGTTATTTGTAACAGATTTTAAAAATTAAAGTTTCAATTTTATAAAATAACCAGGTGGAATTAAAAAAAAGAATTTCATATTAATCGTTTAATAATCTAAAAATTCAAGAAACAAATTTATCGTCAAAAGCATCTAGAATACCGTAATGCTATGCCAGAATTTCATATTTATAATTTATTTAATGTTTAATTTACAGTCTTTTCTACCGTGGGAGAATGTGGAATATTTATAGATTATTTTGATACTGAAATCCTTTTTACAAACGAAATATTATTTATTCCTTTATAATCTTGTTTATAAGTATCAGATTTTCTATTCCTGTTTTGAGTTCTAAATAATATGAAATAAATGTACATATCATAAATTGGTTTAGAGTTATTTTCTCATATGTCACTTTTAATATAGATTTAAGCTCCATATTAATAAAATTGAATGCATCATCCTTTTCAGGATCCATTTTCAATGAAATGGAAAAATATGTTTACACCTGTACATTATTCAGAGTGCAGACGATATTCCCTTTTGCATTAGGAATAAACCAACTGAAGAATTTTTTGAAGTATAATAAATAGAATCGTCTGAAAGCTTTGGAAATAAACGGATGAAAATACATTGAAATTATATATATCAGAAAATACGCGTAGGATCTTGTTAAATTTTTATTAAATATGATATAGGAGCAGATTTTGGATTTCCAAAAATATTTTTTTAAAAAATTCTGTTTATCCTATTTTTTTATTGTTAATTTTAAGGAAGAAATATTTAACCCTACGCTTAGAAAAGTTATTTTTAATTACATTTTACTGTCAGAAATATATATTTATTATAATTTTATTGGACTCGAACATTTTTATAAAGCTTTTTATTAAGATGTCTAGTATTGTCTTTGGAATTGTGTTACGTATAGAATAAAATAATTAATAATTCCATTAATAATTTAAATAGAACTTTTAAACTAAATACATTTACAAAATTTTTAAAATCTAATCTAATCTAAACGTAATTAATAATTTCATTAGTAATTTAAATAGAACTTTTAATCTAAATACTTTTACAAATTTTTTCTATGTCATTTAAACGTATTTTCAAATGTCACATAAACTGTATTAGGTATAGAGATATAGCATTACTTTTTGTACAACAGAAAAAATGCCTTTATTTATTTTTTGTTAGAATGGAAAAAATATTTAACGAAATATTTTCCATTAAATATGCAATACTTGGTCCTTTACGAGGCAAAAATTGAAACATTTTTGCCGTTATATCTTTCTGTATTTACAGTTGACTGTGACAAATATAGCTCATATACATTTGGGACTAAGCTGATGAAATTTGGTATCTTGTCTTTACGTGAAATTTATAAATCTCTATCATATTTTGGCCGTTATCAATTTAGAGGTAATCTGTCTGTCCAACCGATAGCACGATAACTACAAAACGAAGGGAGCTATAAGGATTAAGTTTGGATCACAGATTTAACATCAAATTTGATAGTAGAAAGCTATCAAATTTGGACCAATTTTGTCAAGAGTTTACCTTTAGTCGGTATACACTTTTACAAGCATAAAAACATAATAATTAAAAAACGCAGTGACTTAAATATATAAAACCTGGTATGCGATTTTTTGACTAAAATTGTAATTCTGTATCGGACATTCGTTTTAACTGTCCTGAAAAAAAGTCATATATATATATATATATATATATATATATATATATATATAGATATGACTTAGAGAGTACAATAAAAGTCTCTAATATATAATGATATTTTAATTCTAATTTCAATTAATTAATTTACAAGATTTTATCTTAATTTAGCCCATAGTAACTTCATTCAAATAATATTCTCTTATTTCGTGATCCAATTCCACTTTCAGTTTAATTAATCCTTTATAAAAATAATGCGCTATCAGTACTACGTATCAAATGAAAGTAACACTTTCATTGCCCTTGTCAAAGGTCAAAACATGTATTGAATTCGCGCGTGGCCGGAAATCCTATGTTATATAAGACTAGTGATCATTTGTTTCGTCCCTTTTGCCCTTTTTTTTGCTTTCCCTTTTTTACTTCTGCTTTTGTGTCGTAATGTGGTGGATGTGCCTTGTCCGCGTCTCTACTTGTAAATAATTATGCTTTCACAAAATGGATATTAAAATTAATTTTAAAAAATATAACATGTCTCTTCGACGTCATCGAAGCTGCATTCTGCTTCAAACAAAATATTGTTACATTTTATTTAGCCGACATGATTCAAAATCTGTTATATATATATATATATATATATATATTTAGAGTGAGAGAGAGAGAACTTTTTTATTAATTTTATCAACGATTAATCGTCAAAGATCGCATTCCAGTAAACTCTGTCGGCTCTTAAATTAAAATAACAAAGACTAACTATATCACATTTTAAAATTGATTTTGTGACTAAAATTGTAGATCTGAGTCGGATTTTGTTATGGGATTTTGTGACTAAAATTTGGGTTTCGTACCAGATTGTAGATTTAATTTCCCTGAATAAAAGTCTAAATATATATGTGTGTGTGTGTCTTTTATAGTTTTAATTAAAATATCAAACGGTTAATCGCCAAAGTGCGCATTCTGTTAAACTTTTTTCGACTCTTAAAATAGCAATTACTGAATATATCATATTTTGTATGAGATTCTGTGACTGCAATTGTAGATTTGAGTCAGATTTTAGTTCCAATCAGTTCGAAAAAAATCGATTCTACAATACAAACTTGATGTCGGGTACTATTAATTCCATGCTAACGATTAATCGTCGTCATAGATTATACGATAAATTCAATAAAAATGATAAATTGAAGCAAAAGATCAAGACTTTTCTAATTGTTATTTATTTATGCCAAATAATGCATTTTTGCGTTTTACTCAGGCCCAATATTTTATGTAGGGTGTAGGGAATAACAGTTTTATTAGAAAATATGGAAAAAAAGTTTGGAGAGATCACTTCCATTGGTTTCGAAACATTTTGCTAATTAAAATTAATTTTGGATTTCAGCCTCAGAAACTGAGTCGTTTTCTGGAAAGACTACTCTTTGTACTTCAAAACAAACAATAATTTGTAGGTATAAATATCTGATAAATACAGAATGAGGGTATACATATATCATCAAAGTCTTTCTACAATTTTAATTTCCGACTGAACGGTACTGCATTTGAATCCAAGCTTGCAGTGCCTTTCTGCATATATAGATGGTTTCAGTTTTAAAGATTTGATTTAATAGATTGACTGTTGATTAAAAAGTTTACACGTTTCATAATATTATTTCGGAAAGTTCATAGATGACAACCTAATTTCGAGCAATGGCATAGTTTTGACTACATAATTTTACTGCAATTAATATTTTATTTCGACAATGAAAGACTGAGTTCTAATTCCATTCGTACATTCAGCTGTATAAGACTGCCGTCGGGAATTAATTTTCCACCATCCATAAGAGTTCGGTTGAAAAAATTTCATTTTCTTCTTTGATGCCAAAGTTTAAATCAGTTGCATAAATTAGTGAAACAATTCTTTAAAGCTTTTATTAACTATTTTACTCACTATATGGTTTAATCTTCAAATCGTGTAGGACCCAAATGCCTTGTTTTTCAGTTTTGTCATTAGCATGTAGTCATTGTGAAATATATATTTGGGTAACATTTCGATAGTCTGTAAAATTTTAATTCCTCATATTATAATTGTCATTGACTCCTCCATTCTTTTGTAGTGAATGGAAGTTAGTATTCTGTACCACCACTAAAACCTATCTTTGTAAAATGTTTTAAATGCAGAAAATTCATCATTAATATTCATTACAAAATGGAATGGTGTTTTTCATTTTGAAACAAAAAATCGAATCTATGGGGAAAAAACAGATATATTTTTAAACTTGACATTTCAATGAGGTAAAATGAGTATCTACTTGATTAAAATGTCAAGTTAATTAACTGTTTATATAGGACTCAATGTGAAGAAAACAAAAATATCTAATAACCTGTCAAATTTACGTTTCTTCCTCGCTGACGTTAAATTATTCAAAACATTTTATTAAATCTAAAATGGCGAACAAGGGAAAAAAATCTTCATAATTCGAACCATTCTCTTCAAACCTAGATATTATTAGCACATTTTATAATACAAGATAATCGCTAATAAGTAATCATGGTGCCGTCATAAGGTGTGAATGTTGTTTTCTTTTATTTATTCACCTTTCAAATTTGCTACATGATTAGAAATAAGTTTGCCATATGAATATGCCAATACTATTATCTAATTCTATCCCATGCGATAATTATTTAAGTCTTTCCCATTATGCAATTAACATTTACTCAAACAAATATTATTTAATTCTTTCCCATACGGCAAAAAATATTTCCCCATACAAAATTAATTAATTCTTTTTCTATATGACAACAAACTCTAGCCCATGCAGCAACAAGTTATATACAAGTTGTAATTACCTTATTACAAGTTATTATTGTATCTTACAACTCTTTTCCATAAGGCAATTAATTCGTTCTCATAAAGCAACTCATTAATCGTTTCCCTTAAGCAAATATTTCTTCCTACATAGCAACTATTTAAATATTTCCCATTTGACAACTATTTAACTCTTTCACTTAAGATAACTGAATAGTTCTTTCGTTACGACTACAATACTAATTATCGTTACTGAATTATCGTATTTGGTACGAAAGGACTCTTTGAAATTTAGAATTATTCATCTTAAGTTAATCTTCTATTTAATAAGTTTCCAAAAGGTTTTAAGGATTTTAAATCCATTTAACGTAAATATTAATAAAATAACAAATTACTTGCTTAAAAGTCATTCTAAAAATATATTTCAATGAGTCTTATAATCAAAAACAAGAAAATTTAGTCTACCGAACTCAATAATACCCAACTCAAGTAAAGATTTAAATAGTCCATGAATCAATACCCAAAAGTCCAAATACGCAAAGTTTTCGTAAAGTTACTAATCTTCCTTTGTCCAGACGATCTGCATCGAGCCCAAGTCAGTATTCAATTGAAGGAAGTCGAAGAGGATATCTCTCTCGTTGTTTTCATGTGTTTCTGACATATTGAAAATTATTTCCGTCGTTCGTATGCACGATTTGGTCTTTTGTTTCATATATCCTCTGGAATTTAGAATAATTGTGATGGGTCCAATTTCAGTATTATTATAGTTTTGCATACATAAGTTTTTTTATAGTTGCACATTGTTTTTTATATGTATAAACATGTGCAGCATCAGAATATATTTTAAATTATAACTAACTAAAAGCATTAGATGTGTAATAAACATTTATATTATTACACATCTAATTTTATACCTGTTGAATATTTATTCAATTTTTGTTGATGAGGAATTCTGTTATTTAAGTGCAATTAACTCTTCAGTGCATCGTGTAGTTATTTGATTATATGTTTTTTTGCCATTTACAAGCTTCAAATTACAGTTCCAAAGGGCAACAAATCTTCTTCTTTTTTTTTTCTTTTTTTTGGCGAATAAACATATGCAACATCAGAAATTTTTTAAATTATCACTTACTAAAAACATAATTGTATAATTGTACTGCTGCTGAATATTCATTTATTTGTTTTTGATGGAGAATTATATTATTTATATGCAATTAACTCTTCAGTGCATCGTGTAGCTTTTATAAGCTTCAAGTGACAGTTACAAAGGGCAACAACGAGTGCTTGGAAATAATTTTTTTAGAAGATTAAATATGTGCAACATCAGAAATGTTTTAAATCATCACTAACTAAAAACATAGTTATCTAATTTTACTTCTGCTGAATATTTATTAAATTGTTTTTGATGAAGTATCATTCTGTTTATATTCAATTAACTTATAGTTTATCGTGCAGCCATTTGATTTCAAGTTTTTTTTCCATTTATAAGTTTCACATAACTGTTCCAAAGGGCAACACTAAATGTTTGAAAATCCTTTTTTTAAAACTGAATAAGCATTGCGACATTAGAATTGTTTTAATGATCACTCATTAAAAACATGGTTATCCATTTTTACAACTGGATTTTATACAATTGTTGTAGATGAGAATTTTTCTAATTTATATGCAATTAACTCTACAGTACATCGTTTAGCCGTTTGGCGACACATTTTTATTTCCATTTATAAGCTTAACATGACTGTTCCAAAGGCCAACAATGAATGTTTGAAAATCCTTTTTTAAATGCTTTTTTATAAACATTTGTAGAATCGGACATATCGATATATATCGATATATCCGATTTGGAATATATTGATATATCCCAAAAATGTTCTCTCATACTTCCTAATAAAGGTACTATGCAATTGCCTTGCATAGCATTGGCGTACAATAGTTACATAATATTATTCTTTGACATGTATTTAGCATTTTTACTGAATCTATCGATGATTCTTGGCTAGTTTTTTTTTTTTCGCTATTAATTTCTGGCATGCGATTAATACTACACGAAAATTGAATTTTTGTTTTAAACGCTTTTTTCCCAATGGGTTGATGTCCAAATTTTAGCTTTTTTAAAAAGTCCATAAAGTTTTATCTATTGATTTAAATCTTGATAACTTTTTTGCTTCTCCTCATCTTCCCTTCGATGACCGTTTTAAAATGATATAATTTTACCCATTGTTTAACGCAGCATAGTCAAAATCATGGCTCTTGCGCCATAAAAATGGAAACAATCAATCAATAAATCAATCCCAATGGGTTGAAATAAGAATCTGCCACAAAACTACGCTTATAGACACAAACTCACGTACTTGAATTTGTTACATTTAAGTGGTTCAGTTTTTGAGTTCTGGCTTTTGCATGTTTCTGAAAACACAGACAAACAGATGGTCAACCACTTGTTGGATTTGACTTAAAATTTAATAGGTGCACGTACACTATAGATGTTAAATCTGCGCACCGAATTTTATCCATCTAATTCCTTTCGTTTTTTAGATGTTAATGTTTCTTGTTAATTTTTATTTGAACAGCCGGACAGACAAACTTTTCTTATACAGATTTTATTCAAAATTTGATAGAATTCTACAGATTTTGGTATAAAGGCTGTATAACAAATTACATCTGTCTAACTCAAAACGTTTTTCAGTTATCTTTGACACAGACATTCAGGCGAAAATTTTTTTTCAGAAATATGTTTACATATTTGGCATAAAGGTTGTATATCAAATTACATCCGTGTAACTTGATATTGAATTGTTTTTCAGTTTTGTCATTAGCATGTAGTCATTGTGAAATATATATTTGGGTAACATTTCGATAGTCTGTAAAATTTTAATTCCTCATATTATAATTGTCATTGACTCCTCCATTCTTTTGTAGTGAATGGAAGTTAGTATTCTGTACCACCACTAAAACCTATCTTTGTAAAATGTTTTAAATGCAGAAAATTCATCATTAATATTCATTACAAAATGGAATGGTGTTTTTCATTTTGAAACAAAAAATCGAATCTATGGGGAAAAAACAGATATATTTTTAAACTTGACATTTCAATGAGGTAAAATGAGTATCTACTTGATTAAAATGTCAAGTTAATTAACTGTTTATATAGGACTCAATGTGAAGAAAACAAAAATATCTAATAACCTGTCAAATTTACGTTTCTTCCTCGCTGACGTTAAATTATTCAAAACATTTTATTAAATCTAAAATGGCGAACAAGGGAAAAAAATCTTCATAATTCGAACCATTCTCTTCAAACCTAGATATTATTAGCACATTTTATAATACAAGATAATCGCTAATAAGTAATCATGGTGCCGTCATAAGGTGTGAATGTTGTTTTCTTTTATTTATTCACCTTTCAAATTTGCTACATGATTAGAAATAAGTTTGCCATATGAATATGCCAATACTATTATCTAATTCTATCCCATGCGATAATTATTTAAGTCTTTCCCATTATGCAATTAACATTTACTCAAACAAATATTATTTAATTCTTTCCCATACGGCAAAAAATATTTCCCCATACAAAATTAATTAATTCTTTTTCTATATGACAACAAACTCTAGCCCATGCAGCAACAAGTTATATACAAGTTGTAATTACCTTATTACAAGTTATTATTGTATCTTACAACTCTTTTCCATAAGGCAATTAATTCGTTCTCATAAAGCAACTCATTAATCGTTTCCCTTAAGCAAATATTTCTTCCTACATAGCAACTATTTAAATATTTCCCATTTGACAACTATTTAACTCTTTCACTTAAGATAACTGAATAGTTCTTTCGTTACGACTACAATACTAATTATCGTTACTGAATTATCGTATTTGGTACGAAAGGACTCTTTGAAATTTAGAATTATTCATCTTAAGTTAATCTTCTATTTAATAAGTTTCCAAAAGGTTTTAAGGATTTTAAATCCATTTAACGTAAATATTAATAAAATAACAAATTACTTGCTTAAAAGTCATTCTAAAAATATATTTCAATGAGTCTTATAATCAAAAACAAGAAAATTTAGTCTACCGAACTCAATAATACCCAACTCAAGTAAAGATTTAAATAGTCCATGAATCAATACCCAAAAGTCCAAATACGCAAAGTTTTCGTAAAGTTACTAATCTTCCTTTGTCCAGACGATCTGCATCGAGCCCAAGTCAGTATTCAATTGAAGGAAGTCGAAGAGGATATCTCTCTCGTTGTTTTCATGTGTTTCTGAAATATTGAAAATTATTTCCGTCGTTCGTATGCACGATTTGGTCTTTTGTTTCATATATCCTCTGGAATTTAGAATAATTGTGATGGGTCCAATTTCAGTATTATTATAGTTTTGCATACATAAGTTTTTTTATAGTTGCACATTGTTTTTTATATGTATAAACATGTGCAGCATCAGACTATATTTTAAATTATAACTAACTAAAAACATTAGATGTGTAATAAACATTTATATTATTACACATCTAATTTTATACCTGTTGAATATTTATTCAATTTTTGTTGATGAGGAATTCTGTTATTTAAGTGCAATTAACTCTTCAGTGCATCGTGTAGTTATTTGATTATATGTTTTTTTGCCATTTACAAGCTTCAAATTACAGTTCCAAAGGGCAACAAATCTTCTTCTTTTTTTTTTTTTTTTTTTTTTTTTTTGGCGAATAAACATATGCAACATCAGAAATTTTTTAAATTATCACTTACTAAAAACATAATTGTATAATTGTACTGCTGCTGAATATTCATTTATTTGTTTTTGATGGAGAATTATATTATTTATATGCAATTAACTCTTCAGTGCATCGTGTAGCTTTTATAAGCTTCAAGTGACAGTTACAAAGGGCAACAACGAGTGCTTGGAAATAATTTTTTTAGAAGATTAAATATGTGCAACATCAGAAATGTTTTAAATCATCACTAACTAAAAACATAGTTATCTAATTTTACTTCTGCTGAATATTTATTAAATTGTTTTTGATGAAGTATCATTCTGTTTATATTCAATTAACTTATAGTTTATCGTGCAGCCATTTGATTTCAAGTTTTTTTTCCATTTATAAGTTTCACATAACTGTTCCAAAGGGCAACACTAAATGTTTGAAAATCCTTTTTTTAAAACTGAATAAGCATTGCGACATTAGAATTGTTTTAATGATCACTCATTAAAAACATGGTTATCCATTTTTACAACTGGATTTTATACAATTGTTGTAGATGAGAATTTTTCTAATTTATATGCAATTAACTCTACAGTGCATCGTTTAGCCGTTTGGCTACACATTTTTATTTCCATTTATAAGCTTAACATGACTGTTCCAAAGGCCAACAATGAATGTTTGAAAATCCTTTTTTAAATGCTTTTTTATAAACATTTGTAGAATCGGACATATCGATATATATCGATATGTCCGATTTGGAATATATTGATATATCCCAAAAATGTTCTCCCATACTTCCTAATAAAGGATCTATGCAATTGCCTTGCATAGCATTGGCGTACAATAGTTACGTAATATTATTCTTTGACATGTATTTAGCATTTTTACTAATTCTATCGATAATTCTTGGCTAGTTTTTTTTTTCTTTCGCAATTAATTTCTGGCACGCGATTAATACTACCCGAAAATTGAATTTTTGTTTTAAACGCTTTTTTCCCAATGGGTTGATGTCCAAATTTTAGCTTTTTTTAAAAGTCCATAGTTTTATCTATTGATTTAAATCTTGATAACTTTTTTGCTTCTCCTCATCTTCCCTTCGATGACTGTTTTAAAATGATATAATTTTACCCATTGTTTAACGCAGCATAGTCAACATCATGGCTCTTGCGCCATAAAAATGGAAACAATCAATCAATAAATCAATCCCAATGGGTTGAAATAAGAATCTGCCACAAAACTACGTTTAATGTCACAAATTCACGTACTTGAATTTGTTACATTTAAGTGGTTCAGTTTTTGAGTTCTGGCTTTTGCATGTTTCTGAAAACACAGACAAACAGATGGTCAACCACTTGTTGGATTTGACTTAAAATTTAATAGGTGCATGTACACTATAGATGTTAAATCTGCGCACCGAATTTTATCCATCTAATTCCTTTCGTTTTTTAGATGTTAATGTTTCTTGTTAATTTTTATTTGAACAGCCGGACAGACAAACTTTTCTTATACAGATTTTATTCAAAATTTGATAGAATTCTACAGATTTTGGTATAAAGGCTGTATAACAAATTACATCTGTCTAACTCAAAACGTTTTTCAGTTATCTTTGACACAGACATTCAGGCGAAAATTTTTTTTCAGAAATATGTTTACATATTTGGCATAAAGGTTGTATATCAAATTACATCCGTGTAACTCAAAACTTTTTTCACAGAACTTTGTGTGGTTTTTTTTTTTTTTTTTTTTTTTTTTTCCATAAATATGTTTTTCGAACTCAGGCAGGTTTAAAAGTGGAGATTCCTCAAATTCTCGATTTTGAATTTTTCTTACGATTACAATACTTTCTCTATAATACGTTTAAAGTGGAACGTTAATATGACTAAATTAAAATTAAATTAATCTCTATAATACGTTTAAAGTGGAACGTTAATATGACTAAATAAAAATTAAATTAATCTCTATAATACGTTTAAAGTGGAACGTTAATATGACTAAATTAAAATTAAATTAATCTCTATAATACGTTTAAAGTGGAACGTTAATATGACTAAATTAAAATTAAATTAATCTCTATAATACGTTTAAAGTGGAACGTTAATATGACTAAATTAAAATTAAATTAATCTCTATAATACGTTTAAAGTGGAACGTTAATATGACTAAATTAAAATTAAATTAATCTCTATAATACGTTTAAAGTGGAACGTTAATATGACTAAATTAAAATTAAATTTATCTCTATAATACGTTTAAAGTGGAACGTTAATATGACTAAATTAAAATTAAATTTATCTCTATAATACGTTTAAAGTGGAACGTTAATATGACAAAATTAAATTAATCTCTATAATACGTTTAAAGTGGAACGTTAATATGACTAAATTAAAATTAAATTAATCTCTATAATACGTTTAAAGTGGAACGTTAATATGACTAAATTAAAATTAAATTAATCTCTATAATACGTTTAAAGTGGAACGTTAATATGACTAAATTAAAATTAAATTAATCTCTATAATACGTTTAAAGTGGAACGTTAATATGACTAAATTAAAATTAAATTAATCTCTATAATACGTTTAAAGTGGAACGTTAATATGACTAAATAAAAATTAAATTAATCTCTATAATACGTTTAAAGTGGAACGTTAATATGACTAAATTAAAATTAAATTAATCTCTATAATACGTTTAAAGTGGAACGTTAATATGACTAAATTAAAATTAAATTAATCTCTATAATACGTTTAAAGTGGAACGTTAATATGACTAAATTAAAATTAAATTAATCTCTATAATACGTTTAAAGTGGAACGTTAATATGACTAAATTAAAATTAAATTAATCTCTATAATACGTTTAAAGTGGAACGTTAATATGACTAAATTAAAATTAAATTAATCTCTATAATACGTTTAAAGTGGAACGTTAATATGACTAAATTAAAATTAAATTTATCTCTATAATACGTTTAAAGTGGAACGTTAATATGACTAAATTAAAATTAAATTAATCTCTATAATACGTTTAAAGTGGAACGTTAATATGACTAAATTAAATTAATCTCTATAATACGTTTAAAGTGGAACGTTAATATGACTAAATTAAAATTAAATTAATCTCTATAATACGTTTAAAGTGGAACGTTAATATGACTAAATTAAAATTAAATTAATCTCTATAATACGTTTAAAGTGGAACGTTAATATGACTAAATTAAAATTAAATTAATCTCTATAATACGTTTAAAGTGGAACGTTAATATGACTAAATTAAAATTAAATTAATCTCTATAATACGTTTAAAGTGGAACGTTAATATGACTAAATAAAAATTAAATTAATCTCTATAATACGTTTAAAGTGGAACGTTAATATGACTAAATTAAAATTAAATTAATCTCTATAATACGTTTAAAGTGGAACGTTAATATGACTAAATTAAAATTAAATTAATCTCTATAATACGTTTAAAGTGGAACGTTAATATGACTAAATTAAAATTAAATTAATCTCTATAATACGTTTAAAGTGGAACGTTAATATGACTAAATTAAAATTAAATTAATCTCTATAATACGTTTAAAGTGGAACGTTAATATGACTAAATTAAAATTAAATTAATCTCTATAATACGTTTAAAGTGGAACGTTAATATGACTAAATTAAAATTAAATTTATCTCTATAATACGTTTAAAGGGGAACGTTAATATGACAAAATTAAAATTAAATTTATCTCTATAATACGTTTAAAGTGGAACGTTAATATGACTAAATTAAATTAATCTCTATAATACGTTTAAAGTGGAACGTTAATATGACTAAATTAAAATTAAATTAATCTCTATAATACGTTTAAAGTGGAACGTTAATATGACTAAATTAAAATTAAATTAATATCTATAATACGTTTAAAGTGGAACGTTAATATGACTAAATTAAAATTAAATTAATCTCTATAATACGTTTAAAGTGGAACGTTAATATGACTAAATTAAAATTAAATTAATCTCTATAATACGTTTAAAGTGGAACGTTAATATGACTAAATTAAAATTAAATTAATCTCTATAATACGTTTAAAGTGGAACGTTAATATGACTAAATTAAAATTAAATTAATCTCTATAATACGTTTAAAGTGGAACGTTAATATGACTAAATTAAAATTAAATTAATCTCTATAATACGTTTAAAGTGGAACGTTAATATGACTAAATTAAAATTAAATTAATCTCTATAATACGTTTAAAGTGGAACGTTAATATGACTAAATTAAAATTAAATTAATCTCTATAATACGTTTAAAGTGGAACGTTAATATGACTAAATTAAAATTAAATTAATCTCTATAATACGTTTAAAGTGGAACGTTAATATGACTAAATTAAAATTAAATTAATCTCTATAATACGTTTAAAGTGGAACGTTAATATGACTGAATTAAAATTAAATTAATCTCTATAATACGTTTAAAGTGGAACGTTAATATGACTGAATTAAAATTAAATTAATCTCTATAATACGTTTAAAGTGGAACGTTAATATGACTAAATTAAAATTAAATTAATCTCTATAATACGTTTAAAGTGGAACGTTAATATGACTAAATTAAAATTAAATTAATCTCTATAATACGTTTAAAGTGGAACGTTAATATGACTAAATTAAAATTAAATTAATCTCTATAATACGTTTAAAGTGGAACGTTAATATGACTAAATTAAAATTAAATTAATCTCTATAATACGTTTAAAGTGGAACGTTAATATGACTAAATTAAAATTAAATTAATCTCTATAATACGTTTAAAGTGGAACGTTAATATGACTAAATTAAAATTAAATTAATCTCTATAATACGTTTAAAGTGGAACGTTAATATGACTAAATTAAAATTAAATTTATCTCTATAATACGTTTAAAGTGGAACGTTAATATGACAAAATTAAATTAATCTCTATAATACGTTTAAAGTGGAACGTTAATATGACTAAATTAAAATTAAATTAATCTCTATAATACGTTTAAAGTGGAACGTTAATATGACTAAATTAAAATTAAATTAATCTCTATAATACGTTTAAAGTGGAACGTTAATATGACTAAATTAAAATTAAATTAATCTCTATAATACGTTTAAAGTGGAACGTTAATATGACTAAATTAAAATTAAATTAATCTCTATAATACGTTTAAAGTGGAACGTTAATATGACTAAATTAAAATTAAATTAATCTCTATAATACGTTTAAAGTGGAACGTTAATATGACTAAATTAAAATTAAATTAATCTCTATAATACGTTTAAAGTGGAACGTTAATATGACTAAATTAAAATTAAATTAATCTCTATAATACGTTTAAAGTGGAACGTTAATATGACTAAATTAAAATTAAATTAATCTCTATAATACGTTTAAAGTGGAACGTTAATATGACTAAATTAAAATTAAATTAATCTCTATAATACGTTTAAAGTGGAACGTTAATATGACTAAATTAAAATTAAATTAATCTCTATAATACGTTTAAAGTGGAACGTTAATATGACTAAATTAAAATTAAATTAATCTCTATAATACGTTTAAAGTGGAACGTTAATATGACTAAATTAAAATTAAATTAATCTCTATAATACGTTTAAAGTGGAACGTTAATATGACTAAATAAAAATTAAATTAATCTCTATAATACGTTTAAAGTGGAACGTTAATATGACTAAATTAAAATTAAATTAATCTCTATAATACGTTTAAAGTGGAACGTTAATATGACTAAATTAAAATTAAATTAATCTCTATAATACGTTTAAAGTGGAACGTTAATATGACTAAATTAAAATTAAATTAATCTCTATAATACGTTTAAAGTGGAACGTTAATATGACTAAATTAAAATTAAATTAATCTCTATAATACGTTTAAAGTGGAACGTTAATATGACTAAATTAAAATTAAATTAATCTCTATAATACGTTTAAAGTGGAACGTTAATATGACTAAATTAAAATTAAATTTATCTCTATAATACGTTTAAAGGGGAACGTTAATATGACAAAATTAAAATTAAATTTATCTCTATAATACGTTTAAAGTGGAACGTTAATATGACTAAATTAAATTAATCTCTATAATACGTTTAAAGTGGAACGTTAATATGACTAAATTAAAATTAAATTAATCTCTATAATACGTTTAAAGTGGAACGTTAATATGACTAAATTAAAATTAAATTAATATCTATAATACGTTTAAAGTGGAACGTTAATATGACTAAATTAAAATTAAATTAATCTCTATAATACGTTTAAAGTGGAACGTTAATATGACTAAATTAAAATTAAATTAATCTCTATAATACGTTTAAAGTGGAACGTTAATATGACTAAATTAAAATTAAATTAATCTCTATAATACGTTTAAAGTGGAACGTTAATATGACTAAATTAAAATTAAATTAATCTCTATAATACGTTTAAAGTGGAACGTTAATATGACTAAATTAAAATTAAATTAATCTCTATAATACGTTTAAAGTGGAACGTTAATATGACTAAATTAAAATTAAATTAATCTCTATAATACGTTTAAAGTGGAACGTTAATATGACTAAATTAAAATTAAATTAATCTCTATAATACGTTTAAAGTGGAACGTTAATATGACTAAATTAAAATTAAATTAATCTCTATAATACGTTTAAAGTGGAACGTTAATATGACTAAATTAAAATTAAATTAATCTCTATAATACGTTTAAAGTGGAACGTTAATATGACTGAATTAAAATTAAATTAATCTCTATAATACGTTTAAAGTGGAACGTTAATATGACTGAATTAAAATTAAATTAATCTCTATAATACGTTTAAAGTGGAACGTTAATATGACTAAATTAAAATTAAATTAATCTCTATAATACGTTTAAAGTGGAACGTTAATATGACTAAATTAAAATTAAATTAATCTCTATAATACGTTTAAAGTGGAACGTTAATATGACTAAATTAAAATTAAATTAATCTCTATAATACGTTTAAAGTGGAACGTTAATATGACTAAATTAAAATTAAATTAATCTCTATAATACGTTTAAAGTGGAACGTTAATATGACTAAATTAAAATTAAATTAATCTCTATAATACGTTTAAAGTGGAACGTTAATATGACTAAATTAAAATTAAATTAATCTCTATAATACGTTTAAAGTGGAACGTTAATATGACTAAATTAAAATTAAATTTATCTCTATAATACGTTTAAAGTGGAACGTTAATATGACAAAATTAAATTAATCTCTATAATACGTTTAAAGTGGAACGTTAATATGACTAAATTAAAATTAAATTAATCTCTATAATACGTTTAAAGTGGAACGTTAATATGACTAAATTAAAATTAAATTAATCTCTATAATACGTTTAAAGTGGAACGTTAATATGACTAAATTAAAATTAAATTAATCTCTATAATACGTTTAAAGTGGAACGTTAATATGACTAAATTAAAATTAAATTAATCTCTATAATACGTTTAAAGTGGAACGTTAATATGACTAAATTAAAATTAAATTAATCTCTATAATACGTTTAAAGTGGAACGTTAATATGACTAAATTAAAATTAAATTAATCTCTATAATACGTTTAAAGTGGAACGTTAATATGACTAAATTAAAATTAAATTAATCTCTATAATACGTTTAAAGTGGAACGTTAATATGACTAAATTAAAATTAAATTAATCTCTATAATACGTTTAAAGTGGAACGTTAATATGACTAAATTAAAATTAAATTAATCTCTATAATACGTTTAAAGTGGAACGTTAATATGACTAAATTAAAATTAAATTAATCTCTATAATACGTTTAAAGTGGAACGTTAATATGACTAAATTAAAATTAAATTAATCTCTATAATACGTTTAAAGTGGAACGTTAATATGACTAAATTAAAATTAAATTAATCTCTATAATACGTTTAAAGTGGAACGTTAATATGACTAAATAAAAATTAAATTAATCTCTATAATACGTTTAAAGTGGAACGTTAATATGACTAAATTAAAATTAAATTAATCTCTATAATACGTTTAAAGTGGAACGTTAATATGACTAAATTAAAATTAAATTAATCTCTATAATACGTTTAAAGTGGAACGTTAATATGACTAAATTAAAATTAAATTAATCTCTATAATACGTTTAAAGTGGAACGTTAATATGACTAAATTAAAATTAAATTAATCTCTATAATACGTTTAAAGTGGAACGTTAATATGACTAAATTAAAATTAAATTAATCTCTATAATACGTTTAAAGTGGAACGTTAATATGACTAAATTAAAATTAAATTTATCTCTATAATACGTTTAAAGGGGAACGTTAATATGACAAAATTAAAATTAAATTTATCTCTATAATACGTTTAAAGTGGAACGTTAATATGACTAAATTAAATTAATCTCTATAATACGTTTAAAGTGGAACGTTAATATGACTAAATTAAAATTAAATTAATCTCTATAATACGTTTAAAGTGGAACGTTAATATGACTAAATTAAAATTAAATTAATATCTATAATACGTTTAAAGTGGAACGTTAATATGACTAAATTAAAATTAAATTAATCTCTATAATACGTTTAAAGTGGAACGTTAATATGACTAAATTAAAATTAAATTAATCTCTATAATACGTTTAAAGTGGAACGTTAATATGACTAAATTAAAATTAAATTAATCTCTATAATACGTTTAAAGTGGAACGTTAATATGACTAAATTAAAATTAAATTAATCTCTATAATACGTTTAAAGTGGAACGTTAATATGACTAAATTAAAATTAAATTAATCTCTATAATACGTTTAAAGTGGAACGTTAATATGACTAAATTAAAATTAAATTAATCTCTATAATACGTTTAAAGTGGAACGTTAATATGACTAAATTAAAATTAAATTAATCTCTATAATACGTTTAAAGTGGAACGTTAATATGACTAAATTAAAATTAAATTAATCTCTATAATACGTTTAAAGTGGAACGTTAATATGACTAAATTAAAATTAAATTAATCTCTATAATACGTTTAAAGTGGAACGTTAATATGACTAAATTAAAATTAAATTAATCTCTATAATACGTTTAAAGTGGAACGTTAATATGACTAAATTAAAATTAAATTAATCTCTATAATACGTTTAAAGTGGAACGTTAATATGACTAAATTAAAATTAAATTAATCTCTATAATACGTTTAAAGTGGAACGTTAATATGACTAAATTAAAATTAAATTAATCTCTATAATACGTTTAAAGTGGAACGTTAATATGACTAAATTAAAATTAAATTTATCTCTATAATACGTTTAAAGTGGAACGTTAATATGACAAAATTAAATTAATCTCTATAATACGTTTAAAGTGGAACGTTAATATGACTAAATTAAAATTAAATTAATCTCTATAATACGTTTAAAGTGGAACGTTAATATGACTAAATTAAAATTAAATTAATCTCTATAATACGTTTAAAGTGGAACGTTAATATGACTAAATTAAAATTAAATTAATCTCTATAATACGTTTAAAGTGGAACGTTAATATGACTAAATTAAAATTAAATTAATCTCTATAATACGTTTAAAGTGGAACGTTAATATGACTAAATTAAAATTAAATTAATCTCTATAATACGTTTAAAGTGGAACGTTAATATGACTAAATTAAAATTAAATTAATCTCTATAATACGTTTAAAGTGGAACGTTAATATGACTAAATTAAAATTAAATTAATCTCTATAATACGTTTAAAGTGGAACGTTAATATGACTAAATTAAAATTAAATTAATCTCTATAATACGTTTAAAGTGGAACGTTAATATGACTAAATTAAAATTAAATTAATCTCTATAATACGTTTAAAGTGGAACGTTAATATGACTAAATTAAAATTAAATTAATCTCTATAATACGTTTAAAGTGGAACGTTAATATGACTAAATTAAAATTAAATTAATCTCTATAATACGTTTAAAGTGGAACGTTAATATGACTAAATTAAAATTAAATTAATCTCTATAATACGTTTAAAGTGGAACGTTAATATGACTAAATTAAAATTAAATTAATCTCTATAATACGTTTAAAGTGGAACGTTAATATGACTAAATTAAAATTAAATTAATCTCTATAATACGTTTAAAGTGGAACGTTAATATGACTAAATTAAAATTAAATTAATCTCTATAATACGTTTAAAGTGGAACGTTAATATGACTAAATTAAAATTAAATTAATCTCTATAATACGTTTAAAGTGGAACGTTAATATGACTAAATTAAAATTAAATTAATCTCTATAATACGTTTAAAGTGGAACGTTAATATGACTAAATTAATATTAAATTAATCTCTATAACACGTATATGAGAAAGCAAAAAAAAAAATCGCATTATGGAATAGAAAATTTTATCGTTTATCGACGAGTTTTATATCGCAAATGCCCTATCTTTATATACTTTGATACGAGAAACTAAATTGAGAAATATCGTTTCTTATTTAATGTATATTTCACTTCGGAAGTCTCTTTGGATGGAGACTTGTAGTTTTGAAGTCTCTATCTTGGAGATCTATCATTTATGTTATTTATGAGGAAGCGGTTACAGGCATTATCTTGAGGTGCTATCCCTTCTGTCATTTATAAGAAGACAATTGCAGATGCTATTCGTTGGATTTTATCATTTATAACATTTATGAGGAGACACTAATAGACATTATCATATGGTTTTAATGCATCTATTATGAGAAAATCATGAATGAATCATCATAGAGTTTTGTAAATAATGCCATTTAATTTAAGATTTTTATGTTTTTGGTTAGCAGTCTTTAGATGGCAATTGGCTATTCGACATTAATAATTGCACAAACTTTTAATTAAAAAATGTTTGTAACTGTACCTTAATGATTCCCTAATACAAATATTAGGGTGTCCGAAAAGTTTCTTATCATTTATAACATTCATGAGGAGACACTAATAGACATTATCATATGGTTTTAATGCATCTATTATGAGAAAATCATGAATGAATCATCATAGAGTTTTGTAAATAATGCCATTTAATTTAAGATTTTTATGTTTTTGGTTAGCAGTCTTTAGATGGCAATTGGCTATTCGACATTAATAATTGCTCAAACTTTTAATTAAAAAATGTTTGTAATTGTGCCTTAATGATTCCCTAATACAGATATTAGGGTGTCCGAAAAGTTTCTTTCTAATCGCGCTATGAATGGCCTCATCTGGCTCTGCTTGTGCAAACATGCAAGCTTATCAATTAGTCGTGTCGTCCCAGAGCTCTAAACTGTCGCAAAGACGGGGCTACATCCCAAAAGAGTTCTTTTGTCCATTTGGCGAGATTTGCGTAATTTTCTGCGAACTCCTTCATCAAGATGAAACAATAAATTCTACTAAGGACTGTCATCAACTGGATCAACTAAAAGCTGCCATAGAAAGAAAAAAAATGGCCATAATTAATAAACCAACGAGACGTTCTTTTCCATCACGACATATTGCTTTAGTTGTAAGAGAGAAGCTCTTACAACTAAGGCAATATGTCTTAGTTGTAGACTAAGACAGAAGCTCTTACAGTTTGATTTGGATGTTTTACCGCACCCTGTGTACTCTCCAGATCTCACTCCATCTGATTATTACTTTTTTATGTACATAAACAATTCTCTTCGAGATAAGCACTTTAAATCCTCCAGAGAAATAATAGCGCACCTCGAGGATTATTTCTTGTTCAAAACACAACAATTTTGGAAAGAAGGCATAATGTGGCTTCCTGAGAGATGGCAGAAGTTAATAAATGCAGCAAAAGGGTTTCTTACGTAACAAAATAAATAACATCTTAAACAGTAAATATTAAGCATTCATTTCATATTAGAAATAGGAAAGAAACTTATAGGACACCCTAATATTTTTAATCTTCAAATGGCAGATGTTATTATTGCTCTTAGATGCTAGACATTGTAGTGAATACAAATAATTGTAACCTATGAGCCTATCCTGATCTAGTGCGACGTAACAGGAAACTAATCTCTTTCATCGTTATCTTAATCGAAAAGGAATTCGTACGATACTCTCAACACTCAGTCGTCGATCACGTCCGGGTCACTAATGTGGCGAATTTGCGATCAGCGAGGATAGAACCTGGGACCTTGTGGTTTGCAGGCAAGTAACATGACCACAATACAAAAACAATTGCTCGTGTAGCGTAGCTGTTAACTGGCTTATAAGCTTTTACCACAACATATTTTACAATTTTTTAGAACATTCACACCTTTCATTTCATTGTGTTATGCATTTCCCTAATTTTCATTCTTTATTTTTATGAATTCTGTTATATCACAGGAAATTTATGCGTCAATAAAAAGTAGTAACACTTTAAAAACTTTTCACCATTTCTTGAACAAGAAATTAAACCTTTACTATAAATATAAAAAATGCAAACATTTTATTAAAGTGATGTGTATTCAACATGAAGAAACAAAGCTGAATCATCTAAATTTAATCACCAGCATTGGTAAAAAAACCTAGATGAAATATTTGTATCAATTATTTAATAATATGGAGTCTCACTTCAATTATAATTATATTCTAAAATTCTCTCAAAACCTTTTTTAAATCAATTAAAAATCAAAGAAATAATGCAATTAAAATTTGGTATAGTTCGAAGAAAAATTTTGAAATCTTAGATGTAAAATTTTTTTGTTCTATATTTTTTAATTTTTTTTTCTATAATTCTTGCCAGACGTTATAATGAGAATACACATATATTTCGTTTAATCTCAAATTAATTGAATAATGTTTAATTTTAAACAAAAGTATCGCTTAGAATATACATACCAATTTCCTAAATATATATTGGCAAACTTTGGTAGCTTTATATTATATGCTCTGCCTGTAGAGAGTGTATATTAAATGCTCTGTCTTAATATAGATGTAAGAAATGCACATTCTTAGATCTAAATTAACAACGGAACAAAAATTTAAATCTTTATCAGAAACATCCTTTATGTCTTTATTCCTTTACGTCATTCAAGAAATTTCTCCTCATTCAAAAGTTTTCTGAAGTTTCCCAATATTTCTACCTTAAAATGTTAGTCGAAAAGTAGATATCTTTAAGAAAATTTACCTATCACAAAATTTCTTACGTCAAGAGTTCCAGAAAATTTTTCCGCATCTTCTAATGCATTTTTTTTTTATTTGATGCGTAATAAATTGTCTGCACATTAACTTTTAAGTAAAGTTAATGTGCAGACAATTTGGTGTGCAATTTTGGTTAGACAAAAAATAAAATGACATTTAACAAAATTGAGTTGCAAATCCATATTTTTTTTTCTCTTGGAAACTAAATTTAATAAATCAGTTATAAACAAATAAATAAAAGCAAAATAATTTACTTTTACGAGAAAAAAGAAAATAAAGCATGGAATTTTTCAGAAATATACTTTAAACAGTAAATAATATTTTATGACATATTGAATGAAATACTAATTGATGATAAATAATGTTGAAATAATAATTGAATAAAATAAAAATCTAAAGCCATGGATGACAGGAAGTTTTTAAATATATTCATTTTTTAAAGAATCTGTTTTGTTAAGAAATACTTCATATAATTTTCTTCTAATAAATAGACATATAAATTCAAAATTTTAAACCAATAATGTCTGCTGAAAATAAAAGAAAATGTATGTCTGTTGGATGTACATGTACAGGACAAATGGTCTGAACTTGAACTACCAAAATTTGCCGGATGTACACTTTCTACGCAATCTTTAATAAAATTGGATAATTATAAGCAAGACAAGATTTTAATATATTTACTCAGTAACTCCTTAAATCTTTACTCAGTAAGATAAATTTTACTCAGTTTATAATTTTGTAAAAAAATGCCTTTTAATGCTACATGTTTTATCTGAATTTTCAAGATACTTTAAAAAATTTTAATACAATTTTCAACAATATATTTCAATGTAGCAATACAATGCAAACCTACTTCCTTATTTCATCATTTGTTTAACCTATTGACGTTCTTCCATTTTTAAAAGTTAAGCTTGTTAGATTCTGATAATCAACAGCAGAAGTTTCATGAAAAAAAGAATCATTTCATCAGAAAGTGCAATTATATCACCGCAAAAGTCAACGTGCCATTTGAAAGAGATTTTAGACTCATAAATTTACGGCAGTACAATATCATGAGATTCATTTCCCTTAGGAGGGTTTATGCGTATAGTAAAGATGATATATGTAAGTTAAGGTATGTATGGTAGCGATGAATATTTTAAAAAAAAATCAAAATTGTTATATTTTTGAATATTTGCATAAAAAAAGATTGGAAATACATCTATGAAATCAAATTATACCAGTTTAGTGGAAAACGCTTTGTGAAATACTAAAACAACTATAAAATATTTCTAAATGAATATATTACTTATTCCCTAGTTCAGGAACTGTTGAAGATATTGAGAAATTATTATACCAAATTTGAAAAAAATATGTGTATCAGATTTTAATTTAGGAAATTTTCCGTACGAAACTTTTATTAAGGGTTGGAATTTGTGAAAATAGCATCTGAAAATGTAAAATGAAAATGTTTAAAACGGTTATGAAAGCAAATATGAAAGACAGTGTAACTGTCAATCAATTTTTATTACATAATTTTAATGTTTAAGTGTTAACTAAAATAATGTATGAATATCATTTCTTTTTCCATCTGCATATCCTCACATTTATTATAAAATCATGATGGCTTAGGTTTTTTTTTCACTTTAATTTTTATGATTTAATTGTTATTTTACTATGTTTTTAGGCTTTTTCTTTTTCTGATTTTAATTCCATAACACCACAAGTAGATCTTACCATTTCCTAAAACAATTTTTTTTTAATTCAAAGTAATACTCCAATTGATTTAAACTTTCAATTTAGGAGAAAATGGTTTGTGGTCTGATCAATGCAATTTTTGAAAAGGCAGCAACAGAAAAAAATCACTTAACTTTATTTTTAACCAATTTTAATAAAATTATTATTATCAGATCTAGCCAAAATAATTTCTCTTCCAAAGTTATAATAACATATTATTCTACTCAAGATGGAATAAAGACCATACATCTTTATTATTAAAATAAATTTGCTATTATTTGTTAATTATTAAATTGTAGATATCTGAAGGTAAGACCTTGGTCTCTAACTGCAATTAGATATAATTTTTACTTAATAAATATTCCATAAAATACTTTCATATCATTGTCACTTAAGTTACTAATAACTTGGGTCAAATATCGTAGATATTTAAAGTTATTTATTCCAAATGCAATTGAGAATATGAATTTATTCCAAATGTCTTAATTCTGCTCTATATTACAGTATTATGATAGTTTATATACTTGTAAGTCGTTCAAGGTAAGTTAAAAATGGTTAAGATAGTTTTGTTGATTCTAAAGAATTTCCCCTGCCACTTTCAATCACAACATGAATTTAATGACGTTTACGAGTTTATTATAATAAATTAAGTCAGTTTGGCAAATTTTTAGAACGATAGATGTCTTCCTTTGTTACTTTTAGACATAACGTAAGTTTAATGGCGTATTAGAGTTAATTATAATAAATTAATCAATTCAGAAAATTTGTAGAACAATATAATTCTGTCTTTGCAAATTTTAGACATAACATGTGTGTAATGGCGTATAACGAGTTATTATAATGGATTAAGTCACTTTGGAAAATTTGTAGAACAATAGATTTTATCCTTTGCTAATTTCAGACGTACCATATATTTAATAACGTATTACAAGTTACATATTAAATAAAATCCTTTTAAACAAATTGAAATGTTGTTACATTTCATTACTTCATATCAAGTATTTTATTAATTGAAATACATATATACCACTAAAATAAATCTGTTCAAAATTTATATTAAAAACTAATGTAAAAATTGAAATTGGAAAATACTCACCATATTCCTAATTGATAATATGTTGATTGCTAAAATAAGAAATATCCCCTTTGAAATAAGAGGCATTATATATTTTATATGACATTTATAGATCATATCAAATATTTAAAATAATGAGAAGTGTTAAGTATTTTTGAAAAATATTATTTTTGTCAGCATATATGTGTTTAAATTCTGAGCAGTTAAAATCAAAACAATAATCTCTTTGCGTGTTGAAAAAAGATATTATAGAGAAATAGAAAGATGTCGTTGGGGTTGGACTGACTTTCTATTTTATTAATTTCTTTTTTTTAATTTAAAAGCCAATACTACTTAAAAACACAATCAAACTTTTTAGAGCTATTAGAAAAATTTAAATTTGTATAGCCTGAAATATTCTTATAAGACATTTAGCTCCCTTTTCATTTTAGTTTAAATTAAGCATTCCAAAAGAGCAAAAGAGGAGTGCATCTGTGTAATTTATAAATTCCAGACCCATTTACTACAGTCGAGTTTAAAAGCATAGTATCTCAACGAATTACAGAAAACTAAGTATAATCTACAGATACAGTGGCTCAAAAAATTGAGAGTACACCTTACTTTTACTCGATAAATGCGAATGTCAATATAAATAACACATTACCGGGAAGTGCAAACATATTTTTATTTTTACACATAACAAATGGTTTAATTTAAAGTAAAAATAAAGAAAAATCAACGAAAAATCTTTAAATTGAAAAGTTTCAGAAGCATTTTAAATAAACATACGCAGAATTTTGTCTCAAAATATTAAGAATACAGCAGTAACATTTTTGCAATATCACGCATAGGAACAAAGTGTCAATTTTAAATTGCATGTCTTTTCTCTCTTATAATGGCCTCTAAACGTCATGGTTCCAATTCGACTAATTTTTGCAGGCATCTGAAGATAGTTTATCCCATTCTTCTTGCACCACTTGTTTTAAATGGGTTTTGTTTCTAATTTTGTATTTTTGAACCACTTTTTTGAGTGTGGCCCACGAATATTCAATGGCATTGATGTCGGGGTACTGTGGTGGTGTGTGTAACTGCTGTTTACAATGAAAAAGTCGCCATATTTTGAAGTTACGTGCATTCTGTTTGGGGTCGTTGTCCTGCTGGAAAATAGAATATCCATCTAAACCAAAATTTTTAACACTTTCCTTTAGATTGCTGCTACCATATGGTTAATCCAACTTGTTGCAGAAACTTTTCAAATCGTAGGCAGAAGTGTAAGTGCTGAAACTGTGCTAAATGCCATTAGACAAGCTGGATATAAAAGTCGCATTGTTAGAAAGAAACCGTTCATCAGCTTGCAAATTCAGAAAAATAATTTAAAGTTTGCAAAAACTCATCAATTGAAGACCAATAACCTTTGGAAGAAAGCTATATTTAGAAATAAAAGAAAACTCAACATTTTTGGCAGTGACAGCCATCGTACTATATGGAGAAAACCTAATACTGCTTTGGATCCAAAAAATTTAAGTCCTACAGGTAAACATGATGGTGACCCCGTCATGATTTCAAGTTACATGGATTCATCCGGGGTAGGAAATTTAATTTTTATAGATGGCATTATAAAGGATATGGTTTACTTGGATATACTTCGCAGCAATCTAAAGGAAAGTGCTAAAAATTTGGGTTTAAATGAAAATTTCATTTTCCAGTAGGACAATGACCCCAAACAGAATACATGTAACTTCAAAATATGGTGTCTTTTTCATCGTAAATAGCAGTTACACACACCAACACAGTACCCCGACATCAATGCCATTGAATATTCGTGGGCCATACTCGAAAAAGTGGTTCAAAAATACAAAATTAAAAACAAAACCCATTAAAAACAAGTCGTACAAGAAGAATGGGGTAAAATATCTTCAGATACCTCCAAAAATGGGTCGAATCGGTACCATGACGTTTAGAGGCCATTATAAGAGCCAAAAGACATACAATTTAATAGTGACACTTTGTTTCTATGCGTGATATTGCAAAAATTTCATTGGTGTATTCTCAATTTTTTGAGGCAAAATTCTGCGTAGGTTTATTTAAAATACTTCTGAAACTTTTCAATTTAGAAGTTTTTTGTTGATTTTTCTTTATTTTTACTCTAAATTAAACCATTTGTTATGTGTAAAAATAAAAACATGTTTGCACTTCCCGGTAATGTGTTATTTATATTGAAAGTAGGATTTATCAAGTAAAAGTAAGGTGTACTCTCAATTTTTTGAGCCACTGTATAAAATAAATATGCAAAAAAAAAAAATGATTCCAGTTTACATTAACGAAACTGATTAGATGGCAGTTGATTTTTTATCGTTTTCAGAAATCCTGAATGTTTTAAAATTGATTGGATGGTTTATGATTCTTCTGTCATCCCATAATTCCTCAGTTAATTTAATATTTATTTTATTTATCTTTGTGCTCTAGTTTTTCTATCTTGTATAAGTATTACTTTAACACAATATTCCAAAATAAAAACTTTTTATAAGCAATTAAATTATCTTCTTTTTTCTGCTAGACAATATTAAACGGATGATGAAATTTTAAATTAAGAAATAAAATACCTATAAAATTTTCATTAAACTACTCATTCTAGAAAATAGTCATTTATGTATGAATAGAACCACACTGAAATATAGGCAGTTAGCTAAAATGAAAAATTAATAGATTCAGAAATAAAATATTTTAAGTGTGCTTTTCTCGAAACCATAATATGATTATGTTATTTTCTCTTTCAAATAGATTATGAAATAAACACTTTTAGGAGGTAATATAATGTTGCCACATGTTAGGTTTTTAAATCTTTAGCTGTTTTCATAAATGGTGCATGGTTTGTTTGTTTTTGTCATTTAGATTTTTAAAGTGAAATTGTTTAAAGAAATGGGAAATTTAAATATAAATGCAAAACGAATGGATAAAATGAATTTTCTGAAATATCGTTTTATGCAATATGAATATGTAAAACAAAATATGATGAAAATTGTTCTTATAATTTTCTAAAAGGACTATGGATTATCATATGTTTTCTTCTAATTATTAATTTAGAGTTAGAAAATATTTTATTTTCATATTTTACAGTATTAATACGTTAAGTAATTTGAAAAAAAACTTTATAAAATACATTATATTATTTTTAAAATATAAAATTATCTAATTTTTTGAAAAAAAAATATTTTTTGGTAAGTAATTTTTAACGTTTTCATAGTATTTCTTTTTTGTCATATAAAGATAATCTGTAAAAAAGATCGATATTATTTTCTAATTTTAATTGTTTATGTATTAGAATTGTATTATAATTTATTCTTATGCGCGTACACTGAATTTTCACATTAATTTTATGTTTTTGTGATGTAAAAATGACTTTTTAATGCCTTAATGAACATGAAACATATTTATTTAAACGTATAAGATAAAATGTATGTAATTTAACAGAAAATCAAGATACCTGCAACATTTCGAAGATATTTAATTCTAAATAAATGTCATTCTTAGTAAATTTATTAAAATATGAGTTCTCCTCTAAACATATTATCTATATTAATTTCATTTCACAATATGCTTTATAATGATATAGGCATATAAGCCTAGATAAGCATTGTTAAGCCCATATAAGCATATAAGCCCAGATAAGCATATATATATTCCAAATAGAATTTAAAAAAAATAATTTCATGTTTTAGTCATTTGTATTTAATTTTGAAAGTTTATTGTAAAATTAAACCACAATAAAAAGTTTAAAATAAAAATGTTTCCATTTTTAAAATTTTAAAATGTTTTGTATTTTTAGAATACTGCATTTATTTTTAACTATATTATGTAATATTATTAATTATATACGAGAAGCTGTCATAATATACGATAGTATTATTATGACAGCTATAAAAGATAATCTGAAACAAAATTTTTTAACCGTGCTCTTTGACATTTTTTTTTCTAATCCAAAACTTTTACACTTTTTAAAAAACAGCCTGGAAATCTTCATGGTTTACATCAGAAACAAATGCCATGGTCTATGAATTAACCTACTTATTGAACCGTCTTTGTAAAATCGTTATTTAGATAACGAGTTAAAGCAATTTGTGCCTTTGCATTTCATATTGCTGCAATATATTCATTTAATGGTCATTAACCATGCTGGCAAACCACTATTCTGATTCTAAATTGCTTAGATAATTCTACCTTTATCATGAAAATGCGAACTCGAATTCTGCCATATAGGTTCATGAAATTCAAATGAGAAACTTGTGGAAGTAACATAGCCAAGTTATATAATGAGTTTCGTCAAACTAACGAACCTCTAGTCAACGAGCCTCACGTTATCTAGGAAACAGGAGTTAATTTTTAAGAAGCTATATATTTTACAATTATATTTTGGGATATAGGGTTAGATTTTGTGATATGAAATGTATCTAAAAGACTAAACTCAAAGAAAAGACTTCAAAAAATATTTAAAATGAGAATACCTATAGAATACATCATTCCATGCCATCTACAACGCCGGACGGAGTGAAAAAAATATCCCCACTCTTTTGGTCTGCATCATTATCAGATGTAGAATTCCAACCTCTGTTAGTTTTCTAACGATTAACATGATTTTTTTTCATGTTTAAATTGATTGATTTATTGGTGTGCAAATAAATATCAGCGTGAATAAATAGCAGAGGTTAATGAGAGGTCTACAATTTTTAATATTTTATATTGATGCTGATTCATTATATAATCTTTTTACATTTCAAATTGCCGGTATTGCTTATATTTTCTCTCAACATTTTTCATAAAATTTTATATATTTGTTATTTGTTTCAATCATATTTTAGTGATCAATTTTTATTTGAGTGTTCATAAACATTATTATATCCTAATACATGGAAATAATTATATTTTATTAAGTATATCTATAACCTAATCTAATGTTCTTACATATTTACATCTAAAGGGAGCTACAAAGGCTTTTTTTTAATATCTTAAGCACTCTGCAAATTTGCATGAGATTTTATGTTCAAACTTCCGGTAATTAACCTGTGGCAATTAGGTTCTAGATATTGTGAAGAGGGCAACAATCTGTCTAGACGGTTGTATCTTCTAATTCAATTATAGAATTAAAAAAAAAAGTGTTTGTAGTCGCTTACCTAACAGGATGTATCCGAATTCGAATGAAATCAAAACCTCATAGTTTGATAAAATTTCTTTCCTTTTTCTGAATTTTTGTAAATAAAAAGAAGAAAAAAACTTTAGTATATTTATTGTTAGCTGTTCTTATTATGAATTTAAAGGATAATTTTATTACATTGTCATAATTATACCATATCCTTGAGATATGAGAAAATTTAAAAGTTATTAAGATGGGTGACTATCTTATAAAGTTGATTTTTAGTGAAATTATTATTTATTTTATTTAATATTCTTCATGTTTCATTAAGTTTCTATATAAAATTCCCTGAATTATATTTCTTAGTCTGTTTTGTGGAAAATTGCATTGATTATAATGAATGCAATAATAATATAATAATTGTTATATTGTCATTCACACATATTTTAATGCTATTATACATATTTAGATATTTTATTCTCCATATTCGTATCTTTAATAGAATTTTCTTACGAAAAACTTCACAAACATAAACCTAATGTATATATTTGATTCAAATTCAGATGATAATTCCCCAATATCATACTAAATTAGAGAATAAGTAATATATTCCTTTAGAAATAATTTATAGCCTTTTTAGTGCTTCAGAATATGAAAGAAAAAATGAAAATTCTATGTTATTTATCATGCGAAACCTTATATTTAAAGAATGGATTTTAATACATCTTATTTCTTTGTTAAGGAATTTCATAATATCTTTCTTGTACTATCTGCAATATTAAGTTTTATTATTTGATAAAACTCTAAATTAGAAGAATTTTGCTTTATACTTCTTTTCAGACGAAAAAGAAAATTATTTTCCCAAATTTGTATAAAACCTTTGCCACTTAATTGATATGTTTTAGTTTCACAGATGTTCTTTTTTTTTTTAATCTTTTTTATGCAAAGATTCACAAATATAGGTATTTCAGTGCCTTTTTCAAAAAAAAAAAAAAAAAAAAAAAAAAAAAACATCTGGAACGTAGCCACATACCAAAATAAAAAGAGTTAATTTTCTGTTTGGTTTTTCCTTTCTATTACAATTCATGCTTTATAACTATTACCAGAAAAGGATACCAATATCATTTTCTTTAATTCGATGTTTACAATCTGATAGTTTGAAGAATTTATTTTCACCTCTCATTATTTCGAATTCTTGCAACTGGTTTGTGATAAAAAAATAATTTTTTATTCAAAATAGCAAAAGATAAATTATTTTATCATATTTTATTTCCAAAATACTTGCTCATGTTAAATTAATTGGATAAAAAGGAATAAAGAGTAAATAACAAGAAATAAGCTATATAAAATAAATGTAATTAGTATTTAACTAAGAAAAATGATATAATTAAATGTCTATCTAATGAACTAACATTAAATAAAATTAACTATTTAAAAAAATTCAGATGCCTTGAAGATTTGTGGAAATGCATTTGCATTGGAACACAAAAGTACAGTTACATACGAAATTAAATATGAATATATATAAACATTTTAGGTTCTTATTACAGATAAGTAAAAAAAAAATATATTAATTTAGAAACTCTTGAAATTTATTTCTTGTGTAAAAGTAATTCCCGATAATCTTTTTTTAAAAAGGTGGAATAAAATTATGTTCCATTTTGTCCAGAATATGTTCTTAACAGATAATATGTATAAATAATGTCAAATAATATTAAACAACAATGATTTAATCACTAAAGTTTATAAAACGATGCATTTTATAGAATTATTTCATTTCAGTCCATTTTAAAGACATTTAACGGGGTTTTACTCCCTAGCATATGAAAAAATACTCAAAATTGATAAATGTATTATGTACAAACACACACATTGTTTCTCTGAAATTATCTGGCATAGTCTCCAATATAGACTTTATTCCTTTCCCTTCCCAGGTTTCGTCCTCATCATCTGATTGCCGTTCAAAATGAATGTCCCAAAATAGTTTTATAAAACTTGACGTTAATATAGCTAAACTAAATTAATCCTCTTCCTCCCCGCATAAAATTCTGGATCTTGAGTAAGGTTGTGATTGGCTTGCATGCTTTTCGTAACTAATAGTCACTACATATAGATATTTGGCACGGATATGGCATCTTTACTAAATCTATAGCACCAATATTTGCTTTGGTAGCCTTTTACCGATTGGAACGAACATTTCAGACTGAAAAACAGTTGCAGTCATACCAAAGTTCTTCAATTTAAATCATTACACTTATGATTTATTGCGTTTACATGAATATCAAAGTACTGACATGATCGACCTGAAAGTACGGATGGACCGCGGTGGTCTGGGGGTAAGGTCTTGGCTTCGGAACCGGAGGGTTTCTGATTCGAGACCCGATTCCACCTTAGAACCGTTGTGTAAGTGGGTATGATGCACGTTAAATCATCAAGGCCAAACGTCCACCAGATTGTGCAAGTTTGTATAAGGGTATGGAAGCTCAGGTTTCATTCTCGTCATCTGACCTGGGTTCAAGATTACATGTCCGTCGCAAAATAGCCTTAGTGTTGCTTTTAAATGGTATGTTAATATAACTAAACTGAAAGTACTGATTAACAGAACAGACTGAAAGACGGCCAAAATTTTACTAAATTTGGTTCAAAATCTGATGAAAATGTACCGTTTATATTCTGAACTCCTGCACCTAATTCTATTGATCTAACCCTTTACGTTTTGAAATTATCGAATTCACTTGTACACAAACAGTCAGACAGATCTCTTCTCAATGGATTTCTTTCAAAAGTTTCTGGAAATCTACACATTTGGTCAAAAATCCATGTTCCAAATTTCATCTGTCTAGTTCGAAATGTTTTTATGTTATTGTGTTCGGAGTCAAACAGACATACTTACGAGAAGACACACATAATTTCAAAAGTGTGTTTTGAAAATTCGGGGATATCTGAAACGTGTACAATTATCTCGAATTCACATAATCCAAATATTTTTGAATTCATATTTTTCAAAGTTTCGAATTCGTATTTTTCAAAGTTTCGAATTCATATTTTTTAAAAGTTTCGAATTCACATTTTTCAAAGTCTCAAATTCACATGAGTATAAAACTTTTTTCTATATTTCGTATACGAGAAAGTAATAAATGGCAATCTTTTTCTTCCTTACATTTATTCGTTTTTAAAATAAACTAATAAATAAAATAGTCAGTAATAAATCAGCAAATTAAGATATTTTCCTTCTTTTAGCTAATAATAAAATGATGAAGGAATAAGTATTATGATCCTCCATATTTTAATGAGGCTTCTTATAATCATATCGAAATGTATTAATTACAAGCTTATCTCTAATCGAAATTTGTTAAGACATGTTCTATTTTTCTTTTATTTTTAGATTTAATTTTTTTACATATTTTCTCAAATTATAAAATTTTTTATCAATTATTTCGATAAAGTTTAGAAATTCCATTTACCATACTTCCAAAGATTTATCCATTTGTTTAACGCTTAAAGATATTTATCTTCAGGTTCTATGCAAATATTTTATGTATATATGCATACGTTTGGTTCGATTACAAATTGATTTTGAAACGGAAAATACGCTAAATTTTTGCAAGCAGTTACTTCAAATTTGCCTTAAAAGTGATATAAAGAAATGGATAATGTATATGCGCTTCTTCTTCACATGTAAATTGTCAAGCGAATCAAACTTAAATATCTTCAATCTCAGACAATAATCCTTTCGTTCATTGATGTATTATCATACTTAGACATTTTAATATAAATTGCTGCTAAAAAATAATTATAAAATGAGATAATACACAAGTAAATAATTTTCACGGAGTAAAATGCAACTAGAATATTGAAAAATGTCAACGCGCATATAAATAATCTTATCGTTAGAAAATATTTTGGTTGTATTTATTTATGCGTTTTTTATGAAACCATTTTTGCCTTGTTGCAAAACTTAGGATCCCCGTTCGTATCCAATTTATTTCAGGAGCTTTATCATTTAAATCTCCTATAATGTTTAATAAAATATAAAAAGGCACGGTACTTAAATATTGAGTGTGTCCATAAGACAATAATTGATAATGGGAACAAAAAAAAATCTGAATTTTAGATATTATGAAGTTAAATAAAATCTAAAAATCTGCAGTTAAAAAAAGAGTAAAGCTGAAATAAAATATTCATCAATATATTTAATAAAGTACGATTTTAAAGTTAACATAACGAGACATATAAAAAATTCACAAACTTATCATGTGAAAGGGAAATATGAATCATATATATATATATATATATATATATATATATATATATATATATATATAATATACCATATATATATATGGTATATATATATATGGTATACCATATATATATATATACCAGTTGGCTTACCATATATATATATGGTAAGCCAACTGGTCGTCAAATGCGACTATTTCATAACACAGAGAATAAATAACGATAGATTATAATTCCATAGCGTTCCAAATAATTTCAAAGTGCAAAATATTTACAAAAGATTCCACTAATTCTTATTCGAAACATCACTGCTGATCATTCCATTAGCAAACTAGAATTTCCAATTAATTCCCAAAATCCAAAAGTTTTAAAATTGTCGAAACATTTAGACATCCAATTTCTCCCCGGATAAATTGCAATGCTTTCCCAAATTCAACTTGTCGTTGCGTTGAGTCCCAATGATCGATTATCCGCACGAGAGACTTAGGGGCGTATGCTAATGACAATGTCTTCCCAGTCCATCATGAAAATTGGATTTTCAAAAATGACCCGCATCATTACAGGATGAGTTTACTTGCTGGGACAAGCAGATGCATCATGTCCCGGACTAATTACACGAGCATTATCGTAGGTCGGGTAATTATTTTGGTATTAAATGCTAGAAGGAGTAATGGGCTGGTTGATGCTCAGGTTTGACATTTTTTTTTGTTCTATTAGGTTTTCGGTAAATATTGCTTTGACAGGAGTTAAACGTAAGTGGTCTCATTTTCTTTAGTTTAGCATGTCTATTTAGAAATATTAAATTGAGATAAAATGCGAAGAAAGATTTTTAAATTACGGTTAATGGTTAACTTGGAAAGGAGTAATGATGTAAAAGGTGTCTATAGGACACTGGTAAATCCTAATGAGCAATTATTAAAGTAACTTCTTATATTTATTTAAAAATTGCAATAGCTGTGTATATATTTTCATTTTTTCAGAAGTATATATATGGCAAGAGATGTCTCATTTCTTTACTTCAGGTGAGACATTGTTAAAATTTAACTATCTTCATAATGTAGGATATTGCTCGTTGTCTCCAATATGTTTTTTTTTTCTTCAATATTCTGAATATTATACCTTTCTGTGAAGTTATTGCAAAATTAATATTCAAACTTCTGTTTTAATAGGATAAACCGTTTTTGTATTTCTTGATGGAGTATTTTTATTGAGTTAACCCTTTAACGCGCATTTTTTATTCATGAAAACGTTGAAACACGAAACGGTTGTTTTTTTCACGTTCGTTGCTCCATAGAAAAGTAACCATAAAATTTTAAATGTCCGAGCTGAATTCCGGCTTGCACAAATTTGCCAGTAATTCGTATCCGAATCGTACTCAGGTATACTCGTTAAGTAGTTAAACGTAAGTGGTTTCACTTTGTTTGGTTTAGCATGTCTGTTTAGAAGTATTAAGTTGAGATAAAATATGAAGAAAGATTTTTAAATTATGTTGAACTGTTAGCTTGAAAATGAGTAATGATATAAAAGGTGTCTATAGGGCATTGGTAATTCCCTAAAGTGTAATTATAAAGGTTAATTATTGTATTTATTTAAAAATTGCAATATTTGTGTATGTATTTTTATTTTCAGAGAAGCATATATATGGCAAGATATGTCACATTTCTTAACTTCAAGTGAGACATTATGCTATTGTTAAAATTTAACTACCCTTTCAATCATGATATTGAAAAGTTTCTGTTTCATGATTTTAACTCTTTATAGAGTATAATTCCGGGGCATTGACAAATAAAAATTTTTAGAGTTATATCATGATAAACTGATAATACAAATACTAAAACATTAAAAGTTCATTGATTTACCTTTTAATTTATGAAATAAGAAGCGGTAAATATACTTAACAGAGATCATTCAGGAAAAACTAAAAGTGGTAAGCATACTTACCACTCTATTGTAGATAATATAAAATAAATTTATATAATGTTTTTTTTTTTGTAGTCAGAAATCATAGAATTCAAATTCAGTAATGTCTTACATTAAAGTTTGAAGTTCATTTACATTTGGCTGGCTGGGCAGATTGCTATATTGCATAAAAATAAAACCATAGCAATCTGATACAATTTTTTAATAACATCTTAGTCACTTTCTGCTTTAAGAAATAAGCTAAATTAAATTACAGTATTCAAATAATTAATACATCAAAATTGAAGTCAAAATAGGCATAAAATCATTAACAAGAAGATTCCGAATTTTAAGAAATTCCAATTGCGCCAACAGTTTTTTTTCCTTTAAAAATGATTGATAAATTTAAATTCAATAAGTTCAATAACAGATAATAATAATTGAATATAAAAATACCTTAGACATAAAGAAAACAACACAGTGGTGTTTCATGTCTGTAAACTTTTTCAGGAGTTAAAATTTAATGACAAACGCTGGAACTTAATGTCCCTACGAAAATCCTTACATCGTGAACGGGCTGCGGTAAGTATATTTACCACTTTTGAATATAAATGATATTTAACAATCGACTTAATGTATTTTAAATCTATTAAAGTAGCTCAATCGGATTTTAAACAACTGATTACCCTATTTTTCATTTTAAAATATTTATTTGAACCCTCATAAAAAATCTTTTTCAGATAGTAAAAATATAGACCAATATGTACCAGACAACTAACTATAAAGGGCTAAATATTTTAAATATTATACATTATCATAAAGCTGCCGTAAAAATATTGTTTAACATTCTGTGCTAATTGTGTAAGCTGTATTTATATTTCGTGATAGAGAATAACATATTACATCAGTATGTATTTATGTATGATATCAAATATAAGTTCGCATTCTGAAAATGGCAAATGCTCATTCTAGATATAACCTTTACCTTGTATTGGGAATCTCTGGGATAAAATGAAATTTTGCTTAAACAAAACACATTTTTTGTTAGTGTATTAAACTGTAGTAAGTGAATTTTCTTTTATAAAAGTATAAATTATAATAATATAATGTTGTTGTTTTTTTTATAAAAGAACAATATCTAAAATTATGGTTCAAATTTCTGCTTTAATAAGATGAGAAATTTGTATTTCTTGATTGGGTGTTCCTTATTAAGTCAGTGTTTGATTTGTGTGTGATATCAAATATAAGTTCGCTTTCTATAAAAAGCAAAGTTACTCTCTAAATATCATTTTTGCTTTGCATGGTTGAACCGCTGGGAATAAATGAAAACATTTTTGAAATTTTTTAGCAATGTATTAAAATGTTGTTAGCGAATTTTCTATTATAAAAATACAATATTCTAAAATTATTGTGCAAATTTATGTGTTAATAGGATAAGAGTTTTGGTATTTCTTGATTGGATATTGCTTATTACGTCTGTGTTTGATTTGTATGCGATATCAAATACAAGTTCGCAGTCGGAAAAATGCAAACGCTCCTTTTAAATATAACATTTGCTTTTCTTTTTAAAGTCTTTGGAAGTCTAAAAACTGTTTAAAAAACTTTAATTCATGCATTAAATTGTAATAAGTGTATTTTCTTTTATAAAGTTTGCATAAAATTGTACGATATCTTGAAGACATCGTTGATATTCTGAAGGTTGACCAATATAGTGAAGATATCTTAAAAATATTTGCAACACCTTTTTTAGGAACAATAAAAACATAGACACGCAAATGATAGAAACACTATAAATTTAACTCATGTCTTTAAACGAATTCACACGGATTTGCAGAGCGTCACCAAATGTTAGAACTTAAGAAAATCTGTCAAATCCAAGTCTTATCTTTGCTTACTTATATTCATGCCTTCACCATCCATTAAATGAAATTTATAGCTTGTTTGTTCTCTCAAACGTTTTTGACCATCTGTCTGAAGTCTTGTCAGAAAATGGATTGAACTTTAGAGAGTCAGCTTGCTATTTAAGACAAGTATTAACCCTTTCAGCTCAGAATTTATATAACCTCCTAATTAGATGATACTTCCTATTTAGGACTTTTATTGTTATTCGAATCCCAATAATAACATTAAAAAAACCACTTGACGATTTATCTAGTGATTTTTGCAATTTAAATGCCGTAATACATAGCTTAGCATTATTTAAGATTTAAATATTAAAAATTAAATAATTCGATGCACATGTTACAGATAATTACAGCGCAAGTCAACATATTGTCTGCAGCCTTGATCCACATATAGTTTGATATATTGAACCGAGCAAACTATCAAGTTAGATGGCACTTTAACAAAAAGTTGGTTATATAATTAGATAGATGGTCCAAATACCAACGCCAATCAAGAAAACGTGTGAAAGGCAGATTAGAAAGTTACAAGAATAAGGTATGGGCATTTTGAACAACTTATAAATTTTACCACTATACACTCCTAATTTTGGATAGTCATTTTATGTCATTTCAGTCAATTTTCTACTGTATGTCATTTTTGTGCAACTTGTCCTGCATTCCTTAATCCTCATGTAATGATAACTGCTTGGCTTATACTTTTTTCTTCTCACCCTTCTGCAGAAATCGACAATTAAAGAGTCCCCAAGTAAACTCACCAAGAGACAACTTTTCTAAGCATTAAATGGGATATTTTAAACTGCTATCGAATTTACGTATGGCAAAATCAATCGCCTTTGAACAAGTCGGCATGGATTTCACAGCGTCTGTCATAGTCAATTGTTCTTCATAACCACGCTTTTATGACAGGTAGAGAGTTGCATCGATTTAATCTCTCTAGAATTTCTACCAAATCCTAATCGCATCACGACCCGACTTGGAACTTTCCTAATCGTTGCGAGATTCCTTGAATTAGATGCAAGAACCTTAGTGCCCAGGCGCTTTTACTCAGTTTGAGGTAATAAGTAGCAGAGGAAAAACAATACTTATCTACCGTTGGTGTGTCGGTTGAGTAGAGGAAGGATTGCTTGAAAGCGTTTGAGGTGAAAACTGAAGCAGTTCATTAGATGCAATTTAAATTTCGGAAGAAGCTGTGGAAGTAGAAGTGGCAATGTCGATTTGGTAGTAGAATATGAAAAGGTGTATTTTTCATAGCATTGGGCATAGTTAATTTGCTCCTTGACTGTGGGATCTTCATGAGTTTTGAATTGACTGAAAAGTTTTATTGAAAGTTCTTTGATGAAATCATTGAATTTTGGAGTTTTAAGATCTCTGTGTAAAATATTGCCGTAATTAGGGTTGCGAGTATTTACTGTTGTGACTCCAATTTTTGCAACGTTTTAAAAAAATAATTTTATTGGCACTTTAACTAAAGAAATTAAACATTTGATTTTTACTACGAGCTTCACCGAGACAGTGCGCGAAAGAGCATTCCGAAGAGTAGGAGATAGAACAGCTTTTTCTGGAAGCATACCCGGATGATGAGCGGTGTGGCAATTACGTCACACCAAACCTCTTTGGAGCCTATAGTTTACAGGTATTTGACATGATTTATGTGACTTAAGATAGCTACATATATGATTTATGATAGGCCTTCGCTACAATATTATTCCCGATAAACCAACCCATTGGTAATGATACGAAGAATTTTGTTTTGTAAAACTAGTATTATGTTTCGGTTGTTTTAGTAGCAAGTTGTAAGATTCCCGAATTCACTGATGCATCAAATCAAATTCTTAATCTTTCTTTTAAATGGATGGATCTTCTTAATTGGCAGAACTTTTGGAACAAATTTACAAGAGATGCCCTTCATTAATTACAGAAATGATCGACATAATTTCAAAAGATTCCACCTCTCTGTGTATTGAAAATCTGATTCTCATTCATGCAAACCATCTGTCTCCGTTGTATTGGCCACTAGCTTGAATTATATAGCTAATCCCTAGTTTGAGTGGTATCTACAGAGCTGCACTCCTCCATACAGTGACTTTATTTACCAGAAGAGCCATTTATCGACTAATCGGTCTTCTGTGTTGATTGATTTGATTAATCGCCAATAGAGGGCGCACTGAGTAAGCTTTAAACCAAACTGGTATGTTATGTATGAAAAGTTTGGTCGACTGCCATCTTTAATGTGCATGATAACTGGGTTCGTGCTTCTTCAGTTCTTGTAATCATTTATCATACTGTTCAAGTGAAATCCTCAAGAATATATAAATGAAATTCCGTAATGAATCTGGATACTGAATTCGGAAACGGGTAAGTTAATAATTCATATCTGTCTATGTTATTATATACATCTACACAACTCTTAGAATTGTGAATGAATTTTAAAGGTTTAATCAAAATTCTGTTATAGTTTGCATATTCGAATGTTTTATAATTCAAAATATATTACGTTTTTCTAAAGCCATTAACTATAAATATTGACCAAAAAGGAATTTAAATTAAATATAAAAAAACTCTAGTGTGACTTTGTAACTCATAACTATTAAGATATATTTTCTATTGCAGTTTTTTTATGCTTAATCCCAAACTAGAATAATTTTTGTCTACTTAAGAATTAAACTTCTCACACGCATTGTTTCGGCATGTTCCTTATGGTGTAAAAATGCTGTATCAGTATTGGTTTGGGTACGGCATACACAATCTGAGTTATATACCACTTGAAAAATAAATGTATCTTCAAATACATTTTTATTTGGTACTAAGATTAAATGCTTACTTAACACATTTTTTTTTCTATTTACTGAGTAAATGGCAGCCTGATTAAAAATGGCTTCAGATGTTATTTTTCAATGACTTGGAGATAAGATAAAAATTTTCTTTTTACTTCGGCAATACTCTCAGTTTAGATGATATTGAAACCTGTAGTCTGAAAATTCAAGTATACTTCAACAAGAAAGTTAAATAATGGATCACTTTATAGTTATTTGGATAATCAAAAAATCAAGCGGGTTACAAATATGCATCACCATATAAATCGTTGATTAAAAATATTCCATTTATTTCCATTTTACAAATGACTAACCTCTTTGAAACTAAGACATCGAATTCATTGAAGCAAGACATGCATAAGTTAGTTTCTGTTTTATCAGTGGTACAGTACAGTATCAATAGATTTTTCATGAATATAGATTGGTGCAATTGTTGCTGCCTTTGACGATGAGGATTTGAACCTGCCAGTACAACCAGTATGTCGCTTCACAACTCTTCTAAGAATAGTGTTTCCAATACTATATTCTATGTTATTCAATGTATGTATTAAGTATTTCTGATAATGTCAAAAATGGAAGTCCAATTAGCAGTTGAAAACGGCTGCAAATATTATTCCCCTATAACGTGGCGAGAAAGATAAATATTTTCTCTTTTCTTATGGTTCAAATAGACTTCAACAAGAAAGTTCAACACTGTTTAGTTGGATCACTTTATAAAGTTAAGTGGATAGTGAAAAACTCAAGCAGATTACAAATATGCGTCAATATTTATAAATAATACAGTAAAAATGCTCCTTTGCTTCCAAGTTACAAATACCTAACCGATTTGAAAATGAAACATCATATTCATTAAATCAGGATATGCACAAATTAGTTACTATTTCATCAGTGGTATGATACAATATCAATAGATTTTTTCTATTATTTTGAAGGTAGATTGGTGCAATCGTTATGGCATTTGATGATTTGGATTTAAGTCTACCAATGTAGATAGTAACCCTTCTAAAGAGAGTGTACAATATTCTATTATATGCAACGTAATCTTAATTTTTTCTTGTAAAGACGAAATGGCAGTCCAATTAACAACTGAAAATGGCTTTAAGTATTATTTCTCAGTGATTTGCCGAGTAAGATAAAATATTTCCTTCCTTCACCAAAACTCTTAATTTCAGATGCATGTATGTATGAGATTATGTTTAGATTGTAGTGAAAAGACACAAGTAGACTTCAGCATGAAAATCCAATGCTGGTTAATTAGATGTGTTTATAAATTGATTGGTATAATTAAAATGTCAGCAAATTACAACTACGCATCGCTGTATAAATGCTTGAGTATAAATATTCATTTTGTTTCCATTTTACAGATGCCTCAATTCTTGAAACCCAAACATCAAATTCATTTAATCAAGACATAGACGAGTTAGTTTGTTTCATCAGTTTCAGATTAAAAATCGTGGGTATTTCTTTCTATATTACTATTCAACAAAATAGTGAACCCTACATTTTTAGCTAGATATTATTTGTGAAGTTAAGGGAAAAGTTTTAAAACTTATCTTTTGTTGCAAGATCAAAATGTCTCAAAATTGAATATAAATTGTCTGGACCTCTTTTGTCTGGAACACAAGAATATTGAATACATAATACATACATGCACATAATATAAAATGCTTTGATAAATATGAGAATGTAGACTATAAATATTGATAAAAGATTTTTGGTAGAATATAGAACTGTACATAAGTGAATGACGCATGTCTCAACACATATAAAATTTGTATAGTTCATGCATAATGCATGGTCTAGTTTTTATATTTGTCTATATATTCTCGCTGCCCTTGGATAAACTGTTTTCATATAAATTCTTATTTTGCCATAACCATGTTGATGTACTCTTTTATGAAATGTGATGATATACATTTCTATTGTCATTATAATGCGACCTCAAAATGCAGCTATACAATACAATAAAATGAACAAGTCGTGACATCGTAACTTCTTCGAATATTTATTGAATACCAGATATCGCATTCATGTTTCAGTATGTAATAATGTTGTAGAAATATTAAGCATTAGAATATTTCTTCACAATATGTATCAAAACTTGTCAATATATTATTATAATTAACCAGCAAAATTTAAATAGCTTCTCAAACTGATATATATATATGAACAAGATGTGCTCTGTTGTGTCTATGTCTCTGCAAACGTTTGGATGTTTGTTTAATATAATGTGTTAATGTAATTTTTGGATGTGACGATAAATTAGGTTTGAGTAATTTATTTTTTGTATGGAAACTTTGGGTTAAGAAATAGAATAGGACAGCATACATAGCTTTCTCTTGTTTGTGTGTCTTTTTTTTTAAAAAACTGAATATTTCTGGAACTAAATTTAATAGCTGGTTTAACGATATTAGCTGATTTCTCATTCTGACATTTTTTAACATTATTTTAGGATGAAAATAATGCCATTAATAAGATATTCTGGTATGATTTTAGGTAGGATATCATTGTCAGAAAAACAGTATAGGATAATATACATAGTTTTTCTGAAGGTGAATAATGTCTGGAAGAAAATTTAGATGTTGGAAGTTTATTGATATTGGATGTTTTTTTTTTCATTCTGACATTTTTAATATGATCTTTTAATGAAAATGATAGAATTTATAAAATAAATTTAAGTAAAATATCTTCCTACAAGAGAACGAGGAATTGATTTCTCCAGACCCAAGCCCAGTATAAATTTTCGTTTCATTTCTCAACCAAGCTCTTCTCTAGAATATATTACCTTCAATAGATTTCATCTACTCATACTCCCCGACGAACACCTCCTTCATCATTATAATATTCTATGTAGTTACTTTTTCTATGTATTGATGATATTTTATGTCTTTTATGTGCATTTTTTTTATCTTAATAAATACTCCCACGTATATCCTTTCAACCGACATGGAATCCTAGAGATTCCAAGTTCGAGGATATTCTGTTTCGAAAGAAAGGTAAAATATCTAAAAAGATGCTAGAAAAACAGAATAGGATAATATACATTTTTTTAAAGGAGGAGTTTACCTGGAAGAAAATTTGGATGCAATAAATTTATAAATATTGGCGGTTTTCTTATTCTGGCATCTTTTTAACATTATCTTATGATGAAAATGTTACAATTAATAATATACTCTGGTAAGACTTTATGTAGGATATTGTCAGAAAAATAGAATCGGATAATATACATAGTTTTTTTAAAGGTGACATTTTTCTGGAAAAAAATTTTGATGGAGGAAGTTTCTCAATGTTAGCTACTTTCTCATTTTGATACATCTATCATTTTCATTATTTTCTTCTGATGAAAATGATAAAATTTATAAGATATTCTAGTAGGATATCATTGTCAGAAAGACAGAATATGATAATATACATAGTGCTTTTTTCAAAAGGCAGAATTTGGAAGAAAATTTAGATGTGGAAGTTTATACATATTGGGTCCATTTTAACCCACCTTCACATGCAGGTGAAGACGCGTTTTGTCCACGCCCTATTTTTTTTATTCATAATTTCTAGTAATTCATAAAAATTCGCACCTGTCACTGCCTATATCTTCATGAGGAGTTAAAAGAGGATTAGAATAGCAGAAATCAATGAAACCATGTTTTCATTTTTACTGAAGAGTTTGGATCAAATTGACCCCTGCATGTGCTAGCATTTTAGATTCTTTTAATGTTATTACAACCTATGAATATGAGCAACATAGATTCAGAGAATCTTTCACAATTGTTCGTACTGATAGTGAAAATGTTGATATTCCAGATTCTTCAACTATTGATGAAATTTCGAAAAGTGATCACGATATAGAATAGGATCAAAAAGCAAATAATGAATATACTAAAAGAATCTGATCGAAAATCTTTTTCGGCTCTGGTAATATAGATATTTCTTATATAAAATGTATTCTCTTACACTATGAATAAATTGTTTTGAAATTCCTGTTAAAATTCCTTTTATTGTAAATGAGGAATGATAAGTGTTTTTTGAGCATGTATGCAAAAATAAAAGACAAAAAGCTTTAATTTTTGGTATTGGCTACTTTGCGTTTGTTGGCGATATTAAATAATACCAAGAACTAGATTTTAACCGAAATGAATTTTCGATATGCAACTTTATGTCAGTTAAGTGGCAATCATTTTTTTGTGACACGAAAAGATAATATAATATTGTTTACTGCATATAAAACTCTTAATGTTACCATCCTTATATACTGGCAGTCTCCAAAAAATGTCATATCATAGTGTTCACCAATTTTTTGTCATTGAAATAATTAATAAATCCTAATTGAAATAGTTAATTAATTTTCTAAATCGATTCCAAAAAGCCAAAATTAATGAAACGCGATTTATATGGAACTGGTCACAAGAGGTAATTTCTGCCCCAATTATCTTTTTAGCTATTTATAATAAAGATGAATGTTTGTGTTTAGTATGTATATTTGAGGTGCTCTACAAACCCAAACATGATATAGAGATCCCAAGTTTGGCACATACATACTTTGGAGGGTGGAAACGTAAATTTCGGGAAGAATTTCTTAAAATTTTAATTAAAATATTAATTATTAAAAATTTAGCGATATTTTGGTATTTTATCGCTGTATTTTTCGAAATCATTGCCAGACATAAAAAATGACTTGTACATCCTCTTAAAGTTTTAGAAAAATACATTTTTAATAATACCAATGTTTTAACTTGAAAACTAAGTTTCTATTTTTACTAATTTTTTAAAAAATATATATTTTAAATCATATTTTGCAACAAAATTATTTCGCGCAAATCAAAGATAAAATTTAACTTGCAAGGACATGCTTTGTGTTCATGGGAAAAATGAACTTTTATCAACATGCTGCTAAACGCTCAAACTAAGCGATTACATTAACTCTTATTGCCAAATAAACACATAAAAATTTTACTTTCAGCGCGTGTCTGTATAAAATGAAATAAATATTCACGGTGCTATTTTCTATAAAAATAAATCCAAATATAAATCCTAAATAAAACCAAAAAAATAAAACTATTTCTGTGACCTTAAAAACACCTATAATATTAATTCATTTTCATTCAATAATTCATTTTTACTTAAGGCCAACATAGTTTAATGTATACTATGATATTAAAAGGTTTAACATTAAGTTTAAAAATGATATCGTAATATAGGGCCCGACCATTAACTTCTAAACAATTAATATTAATCATATAAATCTGATAGAAAAAGTAGTTTAAATGAAGAAAACGTATTATTTAAAGTAGTTCATGACAATGAATAGAATGGCGCGAGGCTTCTAAAATTGTATGAATTATAGACCTGTTTTATTCTGGAGGGTACCGGCGTCCTGGCATAGGGGTAGCGCGTTTTCCCCGTGATCTGGGTGTCCTGAGTTCGAGTCCCGGTTCCGGCATGATTGTTCACCATCTGTTCTATTTGTGAGATGTGTGAATGTGCCCCCCTGTAAAAAAGGGCTGTGCAAGCGAATGTGATGCGTGAGTAGCTAAGACGTACCCTTGGCACTGGTTGGCGCTACTAAAAAAGAAGAAACACTCACTCGGCTTAAATTGCTGAATTCATCAGCGAGTTTTTCCATGGCAAGTGCCATTAGAAACAACAAAAACACCAATTTGGAGGGTGAAAGTATGTTGCTGAAGAAACCATTAAGGGACCAAGTTGCATCAAATATTTAATCGAAAGTTTCAGCGAGCATTAGTTATTACGAAAGGTGGCATCTAGATAATAGTAACTATGTAAGGGATTATATAAAAAAACAGAAGTTCTCCCCGAAACTTTCTTGCATAATTTCTAATATATGTTAATCCCCTCTCCTGCCTAAAATAGTGGACCTTGAGTAAGGCCTGCATAATAATGACAAACTATAGTTAATAAATATAAATATTTGGAGTGAATTTCGGATTTTTATTGAATATATAGTGCGAATATATTTCTAGGATGTCCCCCACCCATCGATTGAAATAAAATTTCTTAACTAAAACTATAGTTGCAATCTCAAGATAGCGCACCATATTCCATTGATTTAAGTCATTATTATTTTAAGTCATTTTTTTTTTTTACATTTACAACAGGCGAACGAACGACAGACCAATTAACACTTTGGCAGATTTGGTTCTAAATTTAATAAAATTCAACATTTTAGATACTAAACCTGTATTTCAAATTTTATCAATCTAGCTCTTCAAATTTTGCACTTATGGAATTCTAATAATAGAAAAGCTAGGGAGACAAGTCTGTACAGAATGGAAATGGTTCTAAATTTGATAGAAATCTATATATTTCGTCTAAATTGCATATATCAAATTTCAATAGGTGTAGCATAAAACCATTTTGGGTTATGTTCGCAGACAGACAAATGCCGGTGCATATTTTATTTGGACTATGAAGAAAAGAAATTGACAATCAAAATTATTAATTCAAATTATGACTACCAGAAGAAAATATGAAACAAAGAGATATAGAAGAAAAACATGTTGTTTAGCCACGTCTAGACTAGGAGCTCAGCCCTGATTTTATTTTGCATTATCTTCCGAATGGAGAGGGCAGACCATAAACGACATGTCTAAATATCGCGACATTTTAAATCAAATAAAAATTACTTAAATCGTGCCACTACTATTTACATTGGTGTTGGGAAACTCCTACATATTTTTTTCATGCACAAATATGCAGGGATTAATATTTTAGGTGATTTTCAAAAAAATGGTGGATTGTTGAGACTGCCAAGCAATGAAGATATTAAAAGGTCATGGCATTGATCTTTTAATATAGCTTTGATGTCATCAGCAGACCACCCCTCCACCGCTGAACGAGGCAGTATCGATATCTTTGATGTCATCAATAACAAAGAGCGTTGATGATATATGAAAGATAATAAAAATGGACTAACTCCGATTTTCTGTTTATTTCAAATATTTAAAATACCGTTACAAATACATTACAATTTTGTTGTAATAGTTACGCTAATATATTTTTATTCTTCAGTAAGTTTTTTTTCAGTAAATTATCTATTTATTTGTATTATTCTTTTTTCCATTAACAATCTACACCTAACTGTTCATTTTCTAAAATTTAAATCTAGCGGTACATTCCTTTTAATCTGAAATATAAGTGAGCTATATAGTTTTTAATAAATTTTAAAATAGTCATACATTTTGCATTTGGTTCTAAAATAATATGTTCAAATGCTTTGATGCGTCATATTGTCATATATTATATAGAATTTAATTTTCAAGTTGACGCATCTTGTCAGCACATGAGTCAGTCTTCAATATTGGCTCCAATGCAATTCACGTATTGGAGCAATGACTTAAACATTTGCATTAGACAAGATATAGCCCCAGGTCTAGCGTAGCACAACAGACCCATAAGGGCTTAGTGGAGAGTTGAAGCGTCATCCCGGAAATACTATTTGCTAATGTCGCGTCATGGAATGAATTGATTCAAATATTATCAGATATTTCGGGTTTGCATTGTTTAATTAATCAGTATTATGAAATAAATGTTTTAAATTTATTTTTTTCAGGGTCAAATAATTTTTTTTGATGAAACCAGTTTTATAATGGCAGACTAAGTGTTTTGATGAAACTATTATTATTTATCATATTCTACGTATGCGAAATATTCAAATTCTAGATATTGTCTAATCTCCACGTTTGAGATATCGCTAAATCCCAAAATTACATTTCTGGAATTAAGTATTTCATTCTATTTGTTGTTCTGTGGACTCAATATTTTGAAAATCTTTCAACTAGCCAGATAAAAATCAGTAAATCAGTAAATCATTTGTACACTATAATTCTAGATCTCTGTCTATAAAGTTTTGAACGAAACTCATTCGCAGGATGTTTACTTGTCTGTTCAAATGCAAGTAACCTCGGTAGTTAGAACTTATAGAGAACTAGAGGGATGAAGTTTTCTACTCAGGTTTAGAGACTACAGCATTAATACTTATCAGATTTTGAATGTAATCTGATAACGGCTTAACAGTGCTGTTTATTTTATCTTTATCCTTTATAAGCATATTGTGGCGAATTGCATATAAGCTAGTAACAGCGCTTCTACCCGAACAGCTGTTTTGGTAAAATCGGATCGTTACTGGACTGCTAACCAAAATTCTCCAGGGCCTATCCTAGCGCGTCCCTCACCTTTTCATTGGTGACCTCGGACGCTGAACCTTCAACCTTCTTACAGCTGTTGGGGCGCCATCTACCCGCAATCAAAGTCGCCAGACTCACTTGGCGCAGCAAAGTCGTCAGACTCACGTGACGCAGTAACCCCAAAATCGCCAGACACACTTGGTGCATCAGCACCCACAAAACGCTCGCCATAACGTTTGGCGCTATTCAAACTGGGTACCGGCCCATTTAGACAAAGCTAATCTCAATACATCACCACTCAAAGCTTTATCGTTCGTCTCCCCTTCGACTCACTGGAGGGAGAATACTGTGGTGAATTGCATAAGCGTTTCTACCCGGACAGCTGTTTTGGTAAAATCGGATCGTTACTGGACTGCTAACCAAAAGGTCCCAGGTTCTATCCTCCCGCGTCTCGTACCTCTTCAATATAAATGCTATATCTTACTTAGACATGACTTAGATAAATGGAATTTGATATATGATGGAGCTTTGAATAGAAGATATTTGTTTCAAAACTGTCCCATCGAGGACAGTTTCTTGAATATGGGATGATAAATATCAAAATTCCACAGGTACTCTATTTATTTTATTGACTGCACAATATTTTTCATAATTCATTAAGTCTATTAAGCCTTGTATTTTAATTATAATAATCCTGTTTATTAACAAGAAATTTGGCAGCTGAAATCATTAATTGCAATTCATCAAACATTTTCTATATCATACACGAATATATATGAATCTTTCAGTGTGGTTTTCAACTTTTTTTTAATCATTTTTTTCAAGAAATGCATCTGGATACATTAAAGTAGTAATTTCAAATTTTGATTTAATTCTTACTGATAAATTTATTTTCGTATCAGAATTATAACCTTTTTATTGAAAATATGGATTTTGGATATTACGAGTATTGCTATAATTTTATTTGTAACTACAAGTTTTTATCAATCCTTCCCTCATTTCAGCCATTTAATTTAATCATATAATATCCCAAACCACAAAACAAATATTAATTTAATAATAAATAGTAAAAATAAATATCTTAATTGAAAAAAACTGAATATATTTTTATTAATTATCATTTTATGTCATCAAGATAATAAATTTCAAAATCAAAGTTTGATACTGGGATTTATATAGAATATATATAACAAAAGTTACCTATCTTACTAAATTATTACAATATTAGATCTCTTGCCCCATTCTGGCTCACAAAAGAAACACATTGCCACTGAAATAGGCTGATATCATACAAGCTCGATTATAAATAATGGTGTTTGCTGAAAGTTATACACAAAGACACTATTTGCGTAAATCAAGAATAGACTAGTAGACAGCAAATTGCTCAGATAATAACATTAGAACTCGCTCTGCAATCAATACTCTGAAGGGAGTATATTCACTAACCAACTCACTTTCTCTGTTTCGGTTTTTATAGATTATAACTAAATTCCTAAGGGCATAGATTTCTCGAAAGAAACCGTAGATCTTGACACCTAATGATAACACAAGGATTCTTGTATTTTCTAGAATCTTAATTTTTGTTCCCAATATCGATAGATTATTTGCCATCCTTGGATGATTTCTTATTATGAGCAGGGGAGCAATAATATGAATATGTAATAATGTGCTTGTTTTCTGTTACAATAAATCCTATAATTTATATCTATTATTGAAGCGGCATTATGGAATATCATATTCCTAGTAATTAAATCATATGTAGTCAAATATGAGCATAGAGTTAATACGTCATTACTTGGAAGTGAACACCTTACTATTGAAATAAAATCCTTTAACTTTTCTGCTTAGCGAATTATTTTTAATAGACCATCATTATGATTCGAGTGTTTATTTCTCTTGATCTTTATTAATTTAAATTCATTTTGATCTTTTATAACGATCTTTAAAATACTAATTGTACTTTTTTTCTTTTTTGAAAGACAAATTCATTAATTTTATTATAGAGAATTACCCCTATATTTTGCACGTATGGTGAACTCAATTCTACACTGAAACAAGGCATGGATAACCATTAGAAGCTAAGTTCAGGGCATTGATCACGAGTGACGTGAACAATGGTTCAAGTGAAGTGACCTCGATTTCATCTGGCCTGATAAATAGGCGCCCGCCTATTCAAATCCTGACCGGTCGCACTGAACATAACGGCTAGTTATAGCTGGAGGGTTAGTTGTGAAGATCCATTGACGTAAGTTAAAATGAAGCCTAATTTTTGATAAGGGTTCGTGGATGTTAAAATATTTTTAAATTAGTCAACTTAATACATTTCAAATGCCGATGATGTTATGTATTATGTTTTGATCGAATTTCCATTCGGAACTTTTCGTTTAACTCCTCAACTGACAAAAACTAAAACCTGTATTCAACATTTTGGTTGACAACAGAAAGAATCTGAGAGTAACAATTGGGATTACATGCTGTATGTGCACTGACCTTTCTGATTAAAGGAATTAAACATAATTAAAAAAAAGATTTACTTCTTTTTATACTTGTGGCAATTTTGATTTTTGATTAAGAAATATAAAATTTAAAGTATTTCATATTGATTTTTTCGGTCCTAGAAATGTATATTTGAAATGAATGAATTTGAAATGAAACGTAGATTGATTTACATTCTTACGGAAATTGATAATATACCCATAGGCACCTATTGATTTAAATTGCTCAGAAATTTATTTTCTAATGTTTCTTTTTACATGCTGTATAATTCACTATTGAAATAAAGTTCGGATTGTGTTCAATTATAGATTCAGTAGGTCCAGATCCTTTGATTTAGAACATTTTTTAAAGATTAAAATTTTTACAAACTTAGAGCGTCCTCGTAAGTACGCATTAATTGACGATATATCCAAGTAAATTGTGGTTTTATTTGAAAAAAAAAATTGATAGAATGGTCGTCGTTTGTTAGATTCTGTGAAGGCCTTTCCACATAGAGGATGATACTGTTACAATCATTGGATTTTCCCTCGAAATTCAAAGGAAATAAAAGAAAAGCGAACTCTAATAATGTTCGTTTGGGATCATAATAATTGATAATAAAAACGAAGATAAGAATGTTGATATATGTAGAGGGTGTCTATCCACTTAGGATTTTCTAACTCACATGAACTTGAGAACGGCGCAATTATTGCCAAAATCTTGGTGTCTGAGTATAATAAAATGAGTATTCTCTACACGTGGGAATCAGTTACAGCACTACATGGCAGCAAGTAACGGAGATAGTGTTACTATATTGAAAACGGTAGAATAAATGGGGACAAAAGTCAATCACAAAATTGTAGAGCGCCTTCCGTTTAGCACGAACTGATACCTTAAGTGTCATATTTTGGAAAATAAACGGCAGTCCGATATTGTGGAACATTTCGGGCATCGAAAATAGAAGTATATACTGGTAATAAAATATTCTGTTTTATTTGTAACGCTTTACAGGCGCCAGAACGTGGAAACTCTTAACCAAATAAATGCGTGTTCGACGCTTTTTGTTCTTATCAATATTGCATTGTACCGTTTTCTAGATAGGAATATTAAATTCGTTGTTTGGGGCTAACTGAAGCTGTCTCTGATATGAACGTGTTGGTTGTTCTCACTTTACTGTACTTCAGCGTTTCTCAACCTTTCACTATTTGTGACCCAGTTTTCAATCATAACTTTCATCGCCCCCCCCCTTACAATAAAATGTATACAACAATAATGTATAATGAGTATTTTGGATTCTGTTTTTAAATTATTTTTAATTTACTGCAAAAACAAGAGTGAAAGCGAGCCAACGTTGGCGAGAAACCACATCATGCATTTTGGACAAGCGGACAGTGAACAGATGAAGCGAATGAAAGCGGTGAAAATCTAAATATTATATTTGAAATGAAAGCCAAACAGGAAGATAACGTTAAAAGAATATGAAAGTAGAAAAATTCGTCAATGAAAGTTAACCTAGACAGGGTGAGCTAAATTTAGAAAAGGGGAATACATTTTTTAGAATAATAAAAGAAATAAAACAGAAGCATGATAAAACAAAAGTGAAAAAAATAGGAATGTTTGTGCAAGGAAATCCACACGACCGAGGTCGTCTCGAGTATGCGCGGAGTAAATGTTTTCTCATAAGAAGGAAAATATTCGATACGCAAGTTTCAATTCCAGCCAGTCTCATTCGAGTCGATCCTTTTATCGCTATCGGATCAATTGTGAATTTGTATGTTATATATGTTTTCGTCTTAATTGCAATTGAAGAAAAAAAGCCCCTGTGTATTATTTGCTCAAAATTGTTGGCCGCAGACAGCATGAAACCTAATAAACTTAAACTACATTCGGAAACGCTTCATAGTGAGTACGTCAACAAACCCAGAGAATTCTTCGAATTAAAATCTAAATCATACAAAAAGCAAAAAATAATTTTTTAAAGAAACTTTGTCTGTGAATAAAAAAGCTTTAATTGCATCTTAAAAAGTTTCATATAAAACAGCCAGATGTAAAAAAAAAAAAAAACCTCACACCATTGGTAAAGAACTTATTTTGTCAGCAGCAATTGAGATTGTAGAAACTATGTTTGGAGATATTTTTTCAAAACAATTGCAGTCCATACCTCTTTTAAATGATACTGTTGCTCGTCGAATTGGTGATATAGCTGAAGATGTACAGTGTCAGCTTTTCTCGTTTTCATTACAGCTTGATTAAGCATTAGATAGTAATAAAGATGCTCATTTAATTGCCTATGTTAGATTTTGCGATAATATGTCAGTAGTAGAACTACTTTTCTGCAAACCAATAGAACTTTAAACTACAGCGCTTGCATTATTTGCTATTTAAAATTATTTCATGAACGAGGCAAACATAGAATGGAAAAATTGCATTGGAGTATGCACCGATGGTGCTCGTTCAATGCTCGGAGGATTCCAAGGTATACAATCATTTGTAAATCAAAAATCGCCTCTGTGCGTCTGGACAAATTGCATGATCCACAAAGAAGCTTTGGCTTCGAAAGAAATGAGGCCTGGTCTGAATATTGTGTTAACTACGATTGTAACCGCAGTAAATTATAGAAAAATGAGACCCCTGAAATCGAGAATCTTTTCCACACTTTCTAAAGACATGGGTTCAGTACATTCAGCGTTACTATTTTATTGCGAGGCAAGATGGTCATCACGTGGAAAATTTTTGCAACGTGTTTATGAATTAAGAGAAGAAATCGCCATTTCCTAGAAGAAGAAAATAGACAGGAGGCCGAGAATTTTTGCGATAGTTAATTTGTGATGAAATTGAGGTACTTGGTCGACATATTTGAGAACTGAGATCTAATATTAAGCCTTCCTTCGAAAAACTTTGCTCTGCAAGACAGGTCCAAGGAAGTCACTAATAATTATTAAATTTGTTTTTAATTTAGTATGTTTTGATTAAATTGTTTTACTTCAATAAGTTATTAAATATGTCGAAATGTATTTTGTTTTCTTTGTGTATGTGTGCTTTCCTTTCAGTCATATTTTCTCTTTCAGTCATAATATTTTCTCTTTTTCTCTTTTAAATAATATTTTCTCTTGGATATCCTCGCTCCCCCCTCCCAGTGTGCTCGCTCCCCCCTAGGGGGGCGTGCCCCACAGGTTGAGAATCGCTGCTGTACTTAGATTTTTTCACCAATTTTTCCAACAACGCAATATTCTACAACAATTTTTAAGCTCCCTAAATTTTTACGATTTCCACCTCGTTGTACCGTTTTCTATATACGAATGTTAACTCCGCCGTTTGGGGCTAACTGCAGCTGTAACTGATATCAACGTGTTGATTGTTCTCACTTTACTGTACATAGATTTTTACAACAACACAATACTGTACAGAAATTTTTAAGCTTACTAAATTTTTACGATTTCCCCCTACTAAACGACGTTCATATGTTGTATACTGATTCTTAATCCTCTTGATGCCTTCTATCACCTCTCTGAATTAGCAACTCGAATTCGGCAACACCCTGTATATTCTGATTTGGTTGTTAAAAGAATCAATAGTTTCTTTCTTTGCCTCATACTTTGCCTTTAGTTTTATTCAAAATTTGTTTTTTAGGTTATTATTTTCTTTTATATAATTTAGTTTAGTATTTAAGTTAGAATTATATTATTTTTTGTCATGTATACTGTGTAATTTAGTATTGGAGAAAGAATTAAATTAAAACCTATATCTTGTATTGTCTGTATAATATTGTATATGCCTTTATGATCTTCAATTCTGCCGTTCATCTAAATCACTTTTTTAGAATCTACGAGTAGGCTACTTTTACTTATGCGAATAAATAAAATATTAAATATAAATGCGAGTAAATATTTAATTTTCTTGAGCATGTCAATAAGCAATGTTGAAAGTTGTCGATTATTCGTAGATATTAATATATTTGGTAATTTTTTATTAAACCGAATTATGATGCGACTGTTATCACAAATTATAGTAATAATAAATTTACACACAGTTCTTCTTAGTCGAAGTATATATCAAAAAATTTGAAGAAGCATGATAAACCATATATCAAGAATTTCATTCAAATATATCCTTCCTAACCAATAATATTCCTCAGAACCCCACGAATATATTTTGCCTTAAAAAAAATAATTGGGGGCATATGTCCTACTTTAGATTTTGTGTCATTCCAAAGAATTGATTATGTTTTTGACTTGCTTTGTTAATTGATTGGAACAAGAATGAAGTATAATTATTGATGTTAAATAAAGTCCAGTATTAAAGCTTTAAGTCACATATTAAAGCTTTAAAGTTGAAATCATTATATTAACTAAAATCTGATATAAAATAAAAGGAATCATTCAACTGTATAATAAAATCGGATTTTTTTTTTCCTTACTCATGTTCAAGTCGTGTGATAAGATCATGTGAAAGATTTCTATGATCCAGCTTGTCGTGCTTCCATTATTCTATATTTAATATCTGGAAGACTAAGCTTAGTTCGGCAGGTTTTTTTGTAAAATCGTGTTTCTTCGGAGAAAATATTTAGATCTGATTCGCATACTAATTATATATGAATTTTTTTCAATCTTACCTACATATGAACTGGTCATTTAAATGAAAAAAAAAATCATAAATGTACTTAGTTTATTTGAAACAAGCTGCTATAATACAGTATTTATTTTAAAGTTAATCATTATTACGTATATTTTGAACTTACACTGAGTCTTTTCCGTGGTGAAATCAGATACGAAATGGCGTTATATGGCATTGTCAGAAGATAGAAAAGGGCTCTAATAGTTAGTTATAAAATGTTTTTTTTCTGTGTAAAATTGCCTTTTTTCAGAATAGGTATTTATATAGATAAACTTACAATATGAATACATAAGTAAAAAAAATAAAGCTACTCGAATCGGGGACCCTCAATATTTGCCTCATTCATATTGTTTTGACCACTGTACTACATTGCCCACACTTCGAAGGGGAAGTTGAATATACTTATTGTAATAGTAATAAAAAAAATGTGTGTGTGTGTGAAATCTTGTATTTTGAGGAAAGATACCCATATAGATAAACTTAAAAAGCAAAACCTTATCTTAATGTAAAATTTGATCTAAATCATTGGAGCCGTTTCCGAGATACACGAAATAGATTTATATATATACACGAATTATTCGTTTAGTTCTATATTCATTCGTATATGTTTGAGCAGACATGTACATTTTAATTGACATGTTTTGCCCATTATATGTTATTTAACTACTATTTTTGGTCAAGATAATATGTAGAATTTTTCTGTTTTCATTCATATTGATAGAAAGAATTTTAAAAGTGATTTTATTGGACTTGGTAGTAAGTAGATGTAAACATTGCTATTCTTCAAGAATTGAGAAATTTATTTAAGAGTCGTAAAAACAATATTTTTCATCATAGCGAAATTAATTGAGACTTTTGATGGTTTGCGTTTAGTTTGAAATATTAACGATACAATGTTACACAAAGCAACTGGTTAGTGCATATGTAGTTAGAAATTTAACAAGCTCAGTAAAAGATAACAGTGTTTCAGTCGATCCGAAAACTTGAAACACAGTAGCAAAATACAAATAATTGAGCAGAAGAACAACACTTAAAGTAAACAGCAGCACACAAACATCAAATCGCCTTTAAACAACCATAAATGCTCAAAGTGCTCTGAGAGTCTTCCAACAAGCAACTTTACACAAGTACTCTCGTTCGAATTTCCTGCTTACTACATTTTTTCTCTCTGTATTTTATAACTTCCATGTCAGTACGAAGATGCTTCTAGAAGTGTATTGTATCTTCGCTCCTAATAGAAATACCGCCATATTGTCAAATATTTTAAGCCTTCATTTTCGTCGCCGAATAGTTGCAAGTTTGTTGCGAAGGTTGTGGGCTATTGACTCGTCAAACTTTCATTATCTGTAACAACTAATTACTAATTCATATCAATGCGTTTCTATCAAGTAAATTAATTATTCACTGATAAATCAAAATTAATGACTAACAGTAACATTAATAATCAATCCGCAGCCATAGCATCAAAGAATAAAGTTTTATATGTTTACCACGCATCTTACAAAAATTGGAAAAATATCATGAGATATTTTTTTTAAAAAATCTTATTAAATGGCTAAAAATGATGATTAATGGTGCATAAATATATGATCTATTCAAACATATCCAACAAATATATTATCCAGCCTTACTTTGCTGAAACTTTTCATACTTTTCTGTCTTTCAAATTGACTAATTTAAAAGCATAGGCTAATTTTGCACCACCAACTGATATGCAATTTCATTAAGCAGATCTTTCATATTAATAACGTTTAACTCCTCTTATTTCTTCTTTGTCAAATCATTGATTCAAAATAATTTACATCTAATTGATTCGAATGCAACATGTTTAACACCACTCATAATCACACTGTCAATAAATTCATTCAGTAGCAATCTTATATAAATGAATTGATTAGAGTGGGAATATTAGCAATAATCGTATCAACAAGTTTTGATTATAAGGGTTGAGAATTCACGCGAAAGATTTTGCTTGAAAATGTTTCAGAGGAGTTTAAAAAAAACTCTACCGAGTTATATATTTAAACCTTGGTAGAATTTTTAAAGTTATATTTTGAATATCATGGAATAGTTTTTAATAATGTATAATTCAGTTATGATTTCATTTTAACTAGATTTCAAGAGCTTTACGAAGTAGCCATTAAAGTCTATCTTTCTGTTAATTAGCTATTTCTTGAAAACCCTTTGTTATAAAGTGAAGTCTCAAACATACGAGCTCAGTGGGATTATATTACATATTCACTAAGATAATCGTGAATTCAATTAATACAAACTAAAATTTCGATCGTGGTTTCTTGTCTCTCGGATAAGATTTATAAAGTGTTTATTTAAAACTCGTCAGTTAAAAATAATTTCGCAATTAGTATAACTTAGAAATCGATATACTGATTAAGTTATGATGCGAAGATTTGGAAATAAGCACAGCATATACTAAATGCCATTAAAATTCCATTTTTACAATGAAAATCACAAGATCAATCACTTTTGAAAAGATTCGTGGCGTTCCTTTTTAACAGGCGTTTGGAACCTTTCATTGCTTATATAGAAATTTCTTTTAATGATTTAAAAGTTGCAGAATAAATAGAACTCATACGCAGTCATGTATGATTACAATGCTCTTTTGACGTCTTAAATATGAATGGAGAACATAAAGGATTATAAATAATTTCGCGTTTGTTGCGCCAGAAATATATGTATGTATGTATGTACGGAGGAGAAATCCTCCAATTAATTCCAAAGTAACTAGTTCTAAAGCCACGAAACATGTATGGAAGAAAGAGGTAGTGGGTTGGTACTTTATTAATGATGTTTATCATCTGCATTTTTGGAATGATAGACCGGTGCTTTCTGCTATTTATACAGGTGTTCAATACCATCTGCCTAGTCCCACTTTTCAAATCCTCTGCTTGCTTAAATAAATATAAAAGATTTTCTTGTTTAAAAAGTGAAGTTATTTTTTTCAATTTGACTCAAATGAAATACAAATTTAGAGTTCATATTTACTTCAATGTTCTCCAAAAATTTAATCCTTAACTGGGGATGTGCGGTCTGTGAGACCGCTAGCGATGAATTTTCGGTCAGCCCTATTCTATTGATAGCTCAATTGAATGGATTGACCACGTAGCTTCCTGTTTTGTGACTTTCAATGCAAGTGCACTTTTCAACCGATTCAGCGGATTTGAAAAATTTTTAATCCGATGGAGCGGATGCTTTTTTTAAATAATTCAGTTATTTCTTTGAGCGCGGTCTCTAAGACCGCACTTCCGTGTAAGTGTCCCAGTGATAAACAAGGTTTAGCAGATGGCGCTAAAACTTCGGCCCCGAAATATCATCCAATTTACTGAATCTATTATGAAGCAATGCTCCAGACACTTTTAAATGAAGCAGAAAGTGATTTTAGTGATAAGGATAATTGTACAGAAGAGTTATTCGATAAAAGTTCGCATTCAGCTGATTCTGATATGTATGTTCAAACATAATTAATTTTACTAGTGAAAATGTATTTTGAAAATTTTATCAAATATATTGATATATCAAGATATATATATATATATACAGAATTTATAGGGTGTTTTTATACTAGTTCTTAACCTGTATGTTTAAATTGCCCTAGAAAACCATGCTATGAAAGTCACACAAGTTGATAAAAAAAAGGGTCAATTTTACCCATTGTCAATTTATTTTATCTTTCATATAATTGTTGAATTTTACATTATATTGTTTTCTATATGCCTTTATATACTGGAAAAATAAATATAATTTAAAAAGTAAAAAGTAATATGTTTTTTTTCTAGAATATCATTTATTGTAACATATAATTAGAGAAGAAAATGTTTGTTCCAACGCAATTACTCTTTTCAGTGATAATATATATTGAAAAAATTTCTAAAACTTATCTATAGATCAAGAAAAATATCTGCAAAATATATTAGTAGTTTTTCATACTAATATATTCATTACAAAATTTAATTTGAGTGTAAATGAAATGTGGTCTCGTAGACCCACCTTCCCAGTGAAGTCCTAAATTTCCACCTCCCTAGTTAAGGGTTAATCTCTATCCGTGCTTTGTATTAGAATTTGATCTCTAACTCCAATCACTTTCATGAACAAAACATGTGATAGTTAGCCCTTTCATAAAAAATTCATTCGTGAGCTTTACTAAATATGGTGGATCCGGCGTAATTACAAACCAGTTTTATTGTCTCTCATATGAACTAAACAACATATTTAAATTAAATAAAATTAGAATGTGATATCTTGACAAATCCCTACTTTATGATCTCCCTGTTACCAAAAAAACATTTTTGGAATTACGTCTCTTTTTCCAACAGTATGTCTTTTGTGAACACGATAATTCATAAATACTTCTAGTTAGCTAGAAATTTGTCAACAGAAATTTGTAATTATATATCAAATTTTGAATTGAAGCTTTTTTATTTTTATTAACTGTGATTAACAGATAACTTTACTGCTAAAATTCCGACTTTTTTCATTTTAATAATAATAAAATAACAGTAAAATTTCAATAAATGTTTATCGTTTTTATAGTTTAACATTTGAAAGACTTGCATTCCTTACAAAAAACTGATCTTAATTTCGAAAATATAACCACACATTTTACAAAACAGTAGATTTCAAATTAAGTATTACCTGATGGTATCTTGTAATAATTGCATAAAATTTACGACTAGAAAAGGTAATAACATATCAAGTTTTGATTCCCAGAAATTCTTTCTTATATGTTAGCACTGAATTAATTAAATTTCCATAATTTCATCACATTACCTAACCATAACACCATTAACTCTATCTCCCAAAACATAAATTATTCCCCCAATAAAATGTATCTCACAATCATATCCCCATTTTCTCCGATAACTCCCCCATTCGCTGACCAGAACTTCGTTATTCTTAGTCAGCATACCCGGAGGCCATTGGAGACCAAAACGATAATACACAAAGGCCGTGTGACTTGTGCTAGTAGCTCGTTTGAATTTCTAAATCTGTACCCTAGGGAGGGCGAGTTCTCATTTGGCGATGAAAGCAGGAGCTGCTGTGGATCAAAGCCATAGCTGGTCAATGCTTTTAATGACCATTAAATAGGTAAATCCCAGCCAATATGGAAAGGAGATGTATAAAATTGATTCAACTGGTTTTGGGATCAATAGGTTGCTGGCGGTGAATTAATAGATACTTAAACATTGGCGTCAGGAGAATTTGTAATTCGGCCAAATTATAAACAGTTGATTGTAATTTAGTTTTTACTTTCTCGTATGATTAATATTGAGAAAGTATAGTAATCGTCAAAAAATCGAACTGCAGATGAATCTCCACGTCTGAAACATCCCTGATTTAAAAACACATACACATTTTTTTGGAAAATGTCCATCTGTCTGTGACAACTCAAAAACGCTTTGTTAGACAGTTGAAATTCGGCATACGGTCATTACACCAAATAAGCAGATTTCTATCAAATTTGGATCAAAATCCATTCACAGAAAGTCTGTCTGTCCGGCTGTTCGAATATTATTTAATGCAATAACTACATAACGAAAATGGCTAGAAAATAAAATTAAGTACTTATGTTTAACACCTATATTACAGGCATCTTTCGATTTCCGAACTAAATCCAAAGAGGGGTTGCCCGCCTGTCTATCTGTACTTTCAGAATCATGTAAAGGCAATAACTCGAACGCTTAGTAATTTGAAAATATCTAATTTCATGTGGAATTTTGTGGTTACAAGTGTTATTTTGAGTCTTGCAGTCGGTGGGAAAAACGCATCTAAAAGACAAATGCGATTTTCGGATTCTATCAACTACATGCCAGAGTTTTATCGCCAAATAACTCGCCAGGGATCAAACGATAACTGACGAAAAATGCTAAATTCACGCCAAAAGTAAATATTTAATAAATACTGCATGCCAGTAGTACCATGTAACGCATTCTTTGGCATAAAAACTTTATTATGGAGTATACGAGAAAGGTTTAGGGAGACCACCCCTGTGGGTTTTAAAAGCAAACTTCACTTCCGAAATTGTATTAAGGTATTAAAAAGGAGATGCAAAGGTCACATCTAATCTTTATCGCATATTCCATAATAAAAGTTTTATTTTTTCACCCACGCATGGAAATAAAGAATTTTGAGTAAGGGCGCTAAGTCAGGAACACTCAGATTTTATAACCCTCTGAATCAAACCGGGCAAAACGGAAAGATAGGAATTCTAGTGGAGTACCCTCAACCTCCCCTCTTTCACAAATTTTTGAGGGCCGCGGTGGCCTGGTGGTAAGGTCTCGGCTTTGGAACCGGAAGGTTGCAGGTTCGAGACCTGATTCCACCGAAGAACCGTCGTGTAAGGGGGTCTGTTGCACGTTAAATTCGTCATGACCAAACGTCCTCCCGCTGGTGTGGTGTGGTGTGGTGTGGAGAGGGGGGGTGCCAGATCAGGTGTCGTCCTCGTCATCTGACCGCGGTTAAAAATTACGAGGTCCGTCCCAAAATAGCCCTAGTGTTGCTTCAAACGGGACGTTAATATAACCAAACCAAACCAAATCACAAATTTTTGAAGCTCTCGTGGAATGAGAAATGTCTCCATGCGTTTTGTTTAATGTTGAAACAAACCTGACAATGCACTTTGGGCATTTTCCCCCCTCCGACTGAATTTAGAGCTTAATTCAGATTTAATTGCAAGTATTTACTTTCTATTAGTCAATGCGTTTCTCAGCGATCGCATTTAAATGCGAAGATACAGAGGGTTGAGTATTGATGAAATTATTAAAAAATCAATATTTGTTTTAGATCTAAATCTTATATGCAAAAACTGTAAAAAAAATTTTATCATTCAGACTCGGCTCGTTTTAGGTTTCCACTTACACTCAGACTGACTGAATAAAAAAAAATCTGATTGAATTGGATTCAAAATTTGACGGAAAGTTATTTATATGGTCACATAATAGTTGTCCTCAGTTGAAATTAAATCGTTTTTTGAGTTAACTTGTACAAAAACAGACATTTTACCAAATATATGTTCATCAAGCTTAGCAAAGTCTGAAATGCAAAGTACGGCAAAATCCGGAGTTCGAATACTTTGCTCCATGTTGAAAGAATCTCGTATTCGAATATGTTGCTCCGTATTGAAAAAAAAATCTCGTGTTCGAATATGCTGCTCCGTATTGAAAAAAAAATCTCGTGTTCGAATATGTTGCTCCGTATTGAAAAAAAAATCTCGTGTTCGAATATGTTGCTCCGTATTGAAAAAAAATCTCGTGTTCGAATATGTTGCTCCGTATTGAAAAAAAATCTCGTGTTCGAATATGTTGCTCCGTATTGAAAAAAAATCTCGTGTTCGAATATGTTGCTCCGTATTGAAAAAAATCTCGTGTTCGAATATGTTGCTCCGTATTGAAAAAAAAATCTAGTGTTCGAATATGTTGCTCCGTATTGAAAAAAATCTGGAATATTTGAAAAACAGGACTTTTTATTAAAATTATATTTTTTTACTCAGTTATATTTTAAAATTATATACTCAGAAATGTATAAAACGTGAAAGTAAGTTGAAATCTGGAGTTTGAATATCTTGAAGATATCAGTACTTTTAATAAGAATATTTCATACAAAAGAAAGTGAAAAAAAAAAACATTTCCCTCCTCTTTACTTTTTAGTATACGAAGCATAGAAAGAGAAAGTACCGTAACCGCTAAAAATACTAACTTGGGATTTTGACTAATTTCGGCATTTCATACCTTCCTCAATTATCTTGTAACTGATCCTGATGCTTCAAAAATTTAAGATTTTATAAGAAAATATTGATAATTTCAGCAAAAGTGTAATATACCAGCTTGGTTTCATAGCTTTTTTTATTTAAAAAAATTCATCCTAATTGTATACTCGTGACAATATACACAGAGTTGAAAAAAACATTTCACACTGTCATGTTTCAGTGAAATCGGATCTCGAACCTGAAGCCCTCCAGTTCCGAAGCCGAGACCTTACCACCGGGCGACCGCGGCCTTAATTACAAAATGAAAGAAACTGTATAGATAAAATTTAGTACAGAGGTTTAGCATCTAAAATGTGTATCTTTAGTAAATATGGAATGAAATTCATGAAGGGGTGCATAATATGTCAATCTGTGCTTTTGCATTCATAAAACCATGATAATTAAAAAAAAAAATTAACAATTTAGGCTATGGAAATGTGATTTGTTTTTTACTATATGACGTATAGAATATAAGCTAAATTATAATTAAATCTGTCAAAGGTTGACTTTTGTTCATCTATAACTTCCTTTGCATAGTAAAATAAATAACTCAAACACAGTAATACAGGTAAATGGAATTTGGCAGATGATAGTGTGATTATATTTGCGTTAAATGTAGGTTTCAATAGGATAGAAAAAAAAATTGAATGAAAGCACGTTTGAAATTTATATATCTTTAGGGACTTTGTTTATTAGCCTAGCAAGTGATTGACATCACAAAATAATTGATCACTGAGATCGCTAATAGACTCATTCGTAATTGTTGCTCGCCAATGTCATGCACTTATAGAGATGCATAATCCACGATTTTTTGAATAACATATAATATTGCTAATTGTTATTTTTAAATATTCGTTCCAAATATCTGTTATTTCAATCATATTATTAATTAAAAATTATTACTTAATATTAAATATAACATTTATTAATTGTATTGAATACTTAATTTACTAATTTAAGTAACGTGTGATTGAATTAATTTATCTGTTTCAGCTTACTTCTTAAATTTTATTTTTTTTTCTCAAAACTATTTAATTTATTAGAGTGAACCATTTTCTGGAAAAGATGAGTTAAAAATATGTCATTTCTTTAAAATGTTTACTTTAGTCCTATATTCTACCAATAGATGGCACCAGCAGTAAACAGAGTACATGTAATCAAAGTCAATCATGTCACGAGCAATTAAAAATGATCTGTATGGAATAGTGCTTCATCAAATACAAATATCGGTCACTCCCGTAAGGTGGAGCGGTGACTTCGCACTTTCCGCTGAAATCACCGCTCCGATAAATTTCAGTGATATGCAATTCAATGATGGTCCGTTCAATTTTCAATCCAATCAGATTTCTTTCGAGAGCATCCATTAGACAGATCGTATCGATTGTTACTTTCCAGTGAAGTCACCGCTCCGGCAAATTTCAGTGATATCGTATCGATTGTTACTTTCTATCGTGATTCGAAACCTGTAATCGAAATATCAGCAGTAAGATCGTATCAAGGATTTGAATAACACCCCTCTTTGAAAAGTATTGATCACTTGTAGTGATTTTTTGATATTGGTTACGTAATAACCGCTCTGAAAATATTCGTCCTCCCTATGCACTTAATGCAGAAGGGCCGGCTTTCTTTAATACACTGCGGAACACACTACTCTTATGTGTAGGACTCTGAAAATAAAATTTTGAGTACTTTTGGCTTTTATGATCGTTCCCAAATTAAACTAGGTTGCATGGGTGTGTAAAATAATATAATACGTCTGAGTATATCAAGATTTTTTGTGAACAGTTGTGCTGGTTTTGCTAAAGGATAGAATATATTTTATGAATAATCAATGACTACCGACTTTTGGCGTTATCATATGCCTTTAATTGGTGTTAATCAAGTCATTCGAAGTGTATGTGTATGATATAATAAATCGTTAACTTAGTTTCAGAATTCCACATTAATAATTATGTTAATTTAGATGCATTACTCGAACTACAAAGTGAAATTTGCCAAACTTATAATTCTTAATCGATTTTAAAACTTAAATAAATGATATTTTACAAACTAAATTTATATTATATAACTGCAATTTCTTAATGAAATTAAATATGTTTGATCAAAATAAATATATTTAGCTTACAGCTTATAAAATAGAAAATTCAAAGGATTGCAAAGTATTAAAAAAAATATTTTAGAAAATTGTCCTTTTTTTTTCTTTTTTTTTTCATTTTAAATCTGCTATGAAAAGCATTTAATGCTCTTTGAAAAATGATTAACTTGCTGTTTCGGAATTTTGATTCGAAATTATAAGATTTTGAGGGTGTTATGAACAACTGACAGTTAGTTGATTGTCATTTTACTATATTTTTTAAAAAGTAACATCGAAACTACATAGGATAATGACATTCACCAAATTTTATTTAAGTTGCATTAAGATATTTGATTTAAGGAAATGCAATTTAGTCATTAGGAAATGTATTTTAGGATTTTTAACTACTTTTATTACTAATATTTATATATATATATTTTAAATTCTAGTGTTCATTTTTTTAAAACACAATTGAATCATAAATGGATGATTGTTAAAACTAGGTATAAAAATGCATATATGCTAACTCAAGATTTTCAAATTATTCTTTTAATTTTCTCTCCTAAATTTTTATTTACATAAGATATATTGGAAAAATTACACGATAATAAATTTTAATAGATACTACATAAAACGATGTCTTATCTTGTGCCAAGCTCAGAAATACATTTCTAGTATTGAAAAATGCCTGAGAAATATAAATACTTAGAAATATCTATCTATATCTATATATATAATATATAAATAATCGCAAGGAAGAAATATACATCTTCAAAGTATCAATACAACAGGGAATATACACACCATCAATAATATAAAGAAGAAGCATATGAAGAGAAAGTGTTTTTGTCCCTCAAGAACTAAATGATGAACAATGGCAATATGAAATATCTATATTTTGTTCTTTTCTAGATTTTCTACACTTGCTTTTGCATAGCTATACTATTTCAAAAACAATTATTCCTTCAGATATTCATTTATGCAACAGAAATAAAGCCCGACGTGGACGTTTCGTATAGTTTTAAGCCAGTTTCTAAAAGGAATGCTGCTGGAAAATGTTTTTATTTACAATTTAATAGGTTTTTATCTACAAATGATGTCAATGCAATTTTCGTAAAAATGTTTTTTTGTTTGTATAAATGTTTTTTTTAAATTTACTTTAAATACAATAGTTATCAATGCTTTATTTGTTTGGAATAAAATTCAAACCCCTTTTTATTGCTTCATGAAATCAATTTTATAAATTTTTGCCACCGATAAACTTATGATAAAAATATTGTGTTCCTTTTTTTTTTAAATTGTGGCATGGAACCTTTTAATAAATACGCGCAGTAATACAATAACATTAGTTTCTTTCTTTCATTTTTGATATTTCGTTTAATTTTCGCGAATTTTTAAACTCCTAATCTGTATGCTAATCCATTTAATGATACATATTAACTAGTTATTATGTAACATTAAATGGTCTAATAACTAAATATTTGTACCGAATATTGTAGCCAACTATTTGGTCCACCAAATTTGGTAAATACAAATGACCTGTGGAGCGTTAATTCAAGTTGCACACGTTCTACGTTTCAGTAAAGATGAAAAAAATTATCATTAAATATTATCGCTAACAGGCTAACAAGCATGCCATCGCTAACTGGCATTAACAAGCATGCCATTGCTAACTGGCATTAACAAGCATGCCATTGCTAACTGGCATTAACAAGCATGCCATTGCTAACTGGCATTAACAAGCATGCCATTGCTAACTGGCATTAACAAGCATGCCATTGCTAACTGGCATTAACAAGCATGCCATCGCTAACTGGTATTAACAAGCTTGTCATCGCTAACAAGCATTTACAAGCAAGTCAACGTTTTACATCTTGCCTTCATTTGAAACAAAAACTGATTAGTCAGTAAAGAATTTGTAGTGGCTGTTGGGTTGGAACAGTAGTGAGAGTTAACTCTCTCGCATACTCAAACAAAGAAGTCACCATAATAAAATTGTTGGTCGTTGGGAAAAGCGTGAAAAAAACGAATACTATTTTATTATCATTATTTTTAGAGTTCCATGCATCAGAGCTTCCTGTTGCATTTTAAGGGAACAAAAAGCGAATACGTTTTCTTGGAACTTTTTTCGACCAAATGAAATAAAATTTCACTCGAAACTATAATTTTAGTAACAGGATCGTATAACAAATATCATTTTTCAAAATCATTGATTGTTTGGGTCATCTTACTTAAATGCATGTTAAATTTAATTGTATGTACAAGTTATCGTACTTAAATGTATGTTAAATTTAATTGTATGTACAAGTCATCGTACTTAAATGTATGTTAAATTTAATTGTATGTACAAGTCATCGTACTTAAATGTATGTTAAATTTAATTGTATGTACAAGTCATCGTACTTAAATGTATGTTAAATTTAATTGTATGTACAAGTCATCGTACTTAAATGTATGTTAAATTTAATTGTATGTACAAGTCATCGTACTTAAATGTATGTCAAATTTAATTGTATGTACAAGTAATCGTACTTAAATGTATGTTAAATTTAATTGTATGTACAAGTCATCGTACTTAAATGTATGTCAAATTTAATGCACAAATCGTACTTAAATGTATGTCAAATTTTTGTATGCACAAATTTATCAAAGACCGTCAAATAGTCTTTGACAAATTTGATTCCAAATTTGAGGAAAATTTAAGTTTGGCATTAAAATTGTGTGCAAAATTTCATTTCTTAGTCGTCACATTTTACGTAAACATGTTTACTTTCATACAAAAGCACAGGCAGTCAGGCGGGCAACCTATTTTAGAATTTGATTCAAAATTTTAAATATGCCAAATATGTCAACCAAATTTTATCTATCTTTCTTATTCCGTTTTTTTATTATCTTGTGCAGCAATATTTGGGCAATCATATTTCTTTTAAAAGGAATTTGTTCAAGAGATATCATCTACGAAATCTACGAATTTAGTGTTAAAAGTAGATACCAAATTTGTTTCTTGTAGCTCTAGGCATTTTTGAGTTATCGCATTTAACACATTTAAAAAAAAGTGTTTCTCGAACTCAGGGTGCCATGAAAAGTAAAGTTGCGTCAAAATCTCTCGAATTGTTTCTTGCGAATTCGAATGTTTTCTTTTCTTTCTTTCTTTTTAGTATATTAAACATCTGAAATGTTAAAAAAAATGCCTCAATATAAATTTGAAATGCTTTTTGATAAAATCATTAAATGATCATTAAAAATCAACTTTTTGACGTGCATTGTTAACTGCTTTTCCCATCTTACGCACTGTATTTCTATATATATTTTGAGTTTAAATTATTTGCTACATTCTATTAATCATTCCGGTTGAAAGAACCTTAACTAATGCAACAACTGATTAGCAAATGCTCAAGTACATTTCGGCAATTCACACAATTATTTAATGGGCAATTTGTGAGGCTGTTAACGATTCAGTTGAAGGTCAAAATGTCATTGCAATTAGTTGAAGTTTAGCAAAATTTTCCAAATCCTAGCTTTAGAATGCGCAAGAAAAAAAAACGGATGAAATTAATTTCGCATTAAAGTTTATTTTGATGTGAAATAAAACTTTTAAATATTTGAAAACTAGAAATTTCAAGTTTTTGCGAAAAGATTTCGACTTTTTTTTATATATATATTTCATTTGAATCAAAGTGAATACTTCAAATGCCCACAATTTTTAAGCATGAGGATATACAAATTGCTGACAGTAATGATTTATTATATAAAAAAAAGAAGAAATAAACACACAGCATCCCGTAGGTTAGAATTTGGTATGACTGAGGATCAAGGCTGCTGTGGTAAAAGTTATGGGTTCTTCCCTATAGTGGTTTCAAAATCAAAATGATTCAGAAATATCTCACCTATGTGAGTTTTAGCATCAAATCGCTCACAGAATATTCGCCAGTTACATTAATTATTAGAGCCCTGTTACTAGGGCTCTAATAATTAATGGTTAGTGAAGCAATACTAGGGCTATTTTGGAAAGGACCTGGTATTTTGAACCGCTGTCGGATGACAAGTAGGACGCCTGAGCTGGCATCCCCTCTCTCTTAACTTCCACACCAAACAAGGTGAGTGCTTTATCACCGACGGATTTAACATGCAATAGACCGCTTACAAAACGGTTCTTCGGTTGAATGGGGTCTCGAACCTGAAACTCTCCGGTTCAGAAACCCAGACCTTACCATCACGACCCCCGATTCATTCCGGATTTACACATTTTATGTGAGCTAAGTTGATGTTGTAAAGAAAATCAGTCACCCATTAAACGAATTAAAAACCTGAGACAGTTGGTCCATCCCATCATTCAAAATGGCAGATTTTAGCCATATAAAGAACTAATTCAAGCTTCAGATGAGTAGAAGTTACCACAAAAAAAAATGCATTATGATACTAAAACAGAAATTTTAAGTTGTGCGCAAATTTAAACTGTATACAGTTTTACTTAATTAAAAGTGAAATTTCTGCATGGTCAAATTAATATAAAATCAGATATTCATGTTTCAATCTGTCGAATAGAAATATAGATAGGAATTTGTAACATTGCTGCCAAAATGCGATTTCTTGGTCAGGTAAATAGTTTTACAGATATATTCGTGGCTTCTGCAAGGATACCGAGTCTGTGCGCCTAGGTGACGAATTTGGCATTTTGGCGACAAAATTAAGGGCCCAGAATATTTTTTAATAGTGCCGATAACTCAAATAGGACTCGAGTTTCGGAGCTTGTTTTTGAACATTCTATTCCTGTCACAGGAACTATAAAAATTGGTGTCGAGTTATGGTAAGTGAGGAGTTGCGTTGAGAAACGTCAATAGTTGAAAGAAGTCAGTTTAAGAAACATTTTTCTCCTGCTAATTCTCGGTAAGTTTCATGTGCTGTTTTACTGCTTTACTGCTTAATTTACTGCTTATGTGCTAGTGTTTAATGCAAGAAATGTACATTCAAGTACTGCCCTTTCCTACGCTTAGATTGTGTTCTCCCTGCTTTGTATTTGTGTAGAGTAAAGATTTGTTGTCTTTTACCACACCTGATACGCTCTATAATTTCACAGCCATGGGATTGGAGTTTCCTCTCCAATACGATAGATATAATTTCTTATTTTGAATTATTTTAATGATGAGTAACCTAAACACTTGAAAGCAACTTTGTTTAGAACTATTACAGAGATTCGAATTTAAATTATTAAGCCTATTCAACATTATTGAGCAAAAAATACTGAAATTGATAATGCCCTTACTCATCTTTGTGTTAATCATTAGTAACTCATGCTAAGATTATCAGCTAGCTACTCGGTAAAAGTTTTAGATTCGATTGATAAACTCCTCAACATCATTAGTGCCTCATTTTTATAATAAATGACAGCTAATTTAATAAATACTATATATATAATGATACATATATTTATTTGTTAATATAATAAATTCTATTATTAATATAATAAATCTTAATTGTTTCTTGTAATAAATAGATATTTATTTTATTTTAGAGTGTTTCAGACAAATATTGTGGAAGGAGAAAGCAAATTAAGAAAATATATTACTCAATATTTAAACTTTTCCTATCTTTTCAATCCTTTTTCTAGATATTGGAAAGGTACTATCAAGAATTATTTTACTTTGAAAATTTATTTAAAGTAACTACTGAAAAAAAGGGAATATTTTACAGCATTGATATAGCACTTTTGTAAAGTATTTAACTTTTTCTTCAAAGATCATTTTTACAATTATAAATGGCATACCACAGCCACACCACTATTTGAAATATATTAAACCTGGCAAATTAATTTCACGTCATGCAAAACATTTTAATAAAAAATAGAAAAAAAAGTTATAAATGCTGGATTCTCTAATTATATAGAATTTCAAAACTATTTTCCTGGGGAAAAAATACTCTGTAAATATTTCTTTCATTTTTTTAATGAAAACAAATGCTGTATTAATTTATTTATGTCTCACACATTTCATTAAAATTTTCACAAAAATCCAGTTTAAATAAACTTTATTATCATCTCTTCATTCTTTTTATTTTAGTTACACAATTATTTTTCTGAAGTCCGGAACAACATTTTTGATCATAGATGGCGCCGCGGAATGCGGTAGCAGCCGAAATGGACCCATGAGTGCGAAAGTTTAAAACCGCTTTTGGGTATTTGTCAACGTATAAATATGAAGATTATCAAATCAATAATTCATTTTTTATTTAAAAATTTGCATTTTATATATATTTTTTACCGGATAACATGCTTATGTTAATAATACATTTGTATATTAAGAATAAAATCAGTTCTCAGATAATTTATTTAAAAGACAAGATTTAGTAAATAAAAACTTTTTATTTTCTTATTTTTGCATCGTTTTGTTTAATGCATTGTTTCATAATAACAATGTTTCTTATGTAATTATTAAAATTATAATATATTTCATTTTTATGATACAAAGCTTCGATTATAAGTTTTCTTGTCCTTTCTAAATTTCGCAAATTTTCTGTGGCAATCATTCTTTCTCCATATCTGTTATTGAAGATAGTGATATTAATAATAGATGACTATGGAATTATTCAGAGTTAATGTACAAATAGAAAAGGAATTGCTTTTGCTTGTTTGACTGATGTAGAATGTGAAAAATTCACTGGATTTTCCATTAAGGACAGAATGGAATGTATTAAAAAATTTTTAATTTATTTTATAAACCAAAACATTACAAAAAACATTTAATGAATTTAATTTGAGTCATATTGCTGTATAGAATATTCAGGTAATCATCGAATTAAGCATTGGTTAATTATTTTTTTTTACTAAGAGCACACTTATACGCATGTAAATAAATTGCATAAAGTTGGAAATATATAATTAGTACTAAAAATCTTTAATGGTGGTATTTTTGCTTTTTTATATATCTTTAAAATTCAAATATTTATAGCAAGAATGTGTTGTAAATTACTTGTATATTTAAAAAAATATCTATTTTGAATTAATATGTATAAGTAAAATTATTGTAATATAATTTTCTGATTGCATTTTAGTAAATATATAGGATTTGTACTTCTATTCAGTTAACTTACGATACAAAAATGCTTTTGTAGAATAACAGCGATTTCATTTTCTATGAGCACCGGTTTTTCAGATACAAGTTTATATAGATAAAATGATAAATCTATTATTCAATATATTAGTAAAATATTTCTTCATACCTATTCATAAATATCAACATGTTATAAAAGTATATATTCTTTTATATTTGTAAGTCTCATTAGAAGTATGTAAATTATCTGTTTCAGAATTCTAATTCCTTCTGAAAACCTATTATTCAAAATTCTAAGTTTAAAAAATATATATATTGACACAGAATTATACTTTATTATGCATTAATAATCATACGTATTTATTTAAAAATATCAATAACAATTGCACTTATAAATATAAGTAAATATATCTATTATTAATTATTAATATTATATGTATTCAAGTAGGATATACAAAGCATCTAGACAATTTTTATATTTCATAGGGAACTATTATATTCATAAATATCCAAAGCATTTGTGGAATTAAATTTCTTTAGTAATAGTTATTCATATAACTGAAACTGTAAACTAAAACTCAGAATGCATATATTCAATTAAAATGTCATTTTGAACCTACTTTTGTTGTATAACATTAGTAGCGAAGAATTTAAACTTTACATGTACAATATTTCTAACTAGAAAAAATACTTTTGTATAAAATTTCAATGTATGCAAAATCATTTGAAGGTTTAAAATATTTTCAGCTAATTTCAATTAATACAACCGATTTTTCAACTCCACCAAAAGCTATTTTTTTCACTTATTCAAATTTGTTATATTAGTAATTCTAATTTGGTTGATAATTCTCGACAATGTCTCAAATTTTGTTCACAAATGCCGAATATAACACAAATTTTGTCGACATTAAAATGGGGAAAGGTTGTCAAAAATATTTTGAAGCAATTAATTAAATAGTTAATTTTTTCTTAAATAAATAAATAAAAAATATCCGCGATAAATTTTTGTCTCCGATACAGATAGTTAATCATCTGCTTTTATAATTTATACTTTGTTTAGAATTTTGCTAATATGGTCTGGCAATATTTTTCCAGATGCTGACGTATTCTTGTTGATGATCTTGATATATTATAAATAATATTTAAAAAAATGCTTTTCTTTAAATTTTCAAAAAAAAATCATCAGTAGTATTAAAGTGAAAATTACACTTACAGGGACTTTCTATTGCTGAGAAGCTAGTATTTTGAATTTTTAATAGGTGTAAAAATATTTCTTGCAGGAGGATTTCCTCTAAAGTTACTGGAGGAATAATACAAAATTTTGGGT